>NC_046167.1:1329746-1357246 GCF_011064425.1 Rattus rattus | reverse complement strand
GAGCCCATCTGGACAGCATCATATTCTCTAGGAGATGCTTTCTCTTTAGGAACTAGGACACTGTGTCTTCAGACCTGTCCATACTGTGTAGTGCTTAGAATATAATAGGCACATCTGTCTACTCTCTCCCTTCTCTCTATCTGTGTGCATTTGCTGAAAGCATGAAAAGTACTCTTTTTAAAGTGCTGTCAAAGCATGCACTACTCCATGGAACACAAGAACTTATTTGTGACCAGTCTCCTCCCCCCCCCAGCTTACCCTCTACAGCTCTCCTCTCATTTCCCATAGCTCTACTCCCCCTGAAGCTCTCTCTGAAGTTCCCCCCAGGTCCTATAACTACCGATATACTTGAATCCTGAATCTGGTCAGATCAACTTCTGTAGACACCATGTATGAGTCAGATCAGGACACGCCTGCCTGGGCCCAGACAGTGCACCTAAAATAATGGCTGCCACTTTCATTTAGAATAATTACAGTTTCAGTGCTACTTCTTCCAGTACTATAGTTGGCACAGACCAGGACAAAGAAGCTGTATTCACACCAGGGCAGGGAAGCCAGGGCATCATGAGCAAAGCAGGGAGTGTCATGTCATCTGACTTCAAAATGAGCCATAGAGCTACTTGTGTGTGTCTCTGTGTGTGTGTGTGTGTGTGTATGAGTGTGTGCATGTGTGTGTGAATGTATGTTTAAGTGAGTAAATGTATGTGTGTATGTGTATGTGTGAATGTATGTTTAAGTGTGTGAGTGAATATGTGTATGTGTGTTTGTGTCTCTGTGTGTATAACTGTGTGTATGTATGTGTTAGTGTGTGTGTGTTTGTGTATGTATGAGTGTATGTTTGTGGATGTGAATGTGTATATTAGTATGTATGTATATATGTATGTATATGTATGTGTATGTATATTTATGTATGTATGTGTATTTGTGTGTATGCATATGTGTGTGAGTATGTGTGTATATGTGTGTGTGAGTGTGTATGTGTGTGTATGTATGAGTGTATGTTTGTGGGTGTGAATGTATATATGAGTATGTATGTATATATGTATATGTATGTGTATGTATATTTATGTATGTATATGTATTTGTGTGTATGCATATGTATGTTTGTGTGTATATGTGTGTGTGTGTGAGTGTATGTGTGTGTGTGTGTGTTTAGGTTGTGACTGTGCAGACTAGAGGTCTTCATCTCTATTGTTCTCCACCTTGTGTTTTGAAATAGGGTCTCTTCATTGAACCAGGAGTTTTATGATTTGGCTGGATTAGCTAGTTTGTAAGCTATAGGGACCCACCCATCTCTGACCCCAGCCCAGATTTTATGTGGATTCTGGGGAGTCTGTGCTCATGTGCCTGTGATTGAGAAGCATTTTACTCACAGCTTTCAGAAGTTTGAGGAGTGGGAATTTAAAGCTTTTGAAGACTTTGTTAAAACTGAAAACAAAATCAGAAGATTCACACAAATTATATAAAGTCACATCTCTATGGAACTGTGATACATAGATTTTATTACCAAAATCCACTAAGGAGTTTCCAGGATATGTAAAAAATACCAAAATTACAGTTACCATTACATTTTAGGAGAAATTAATATTTTGGTAGTTTTATTTCAATATAATTCATATACCATACAAGCCAGTGGTTTTTAGTAGAGTCTGTGTTATGCAACCGCAGGATAATTTTAGAACATTTTGTTCTAAAACAAACCTCATACCTATGAACAGTCTGTCCATTTTGCCAGCCACATCCCTTCTATCCCTTCCAACCCTTGGCAGCCACCATTTACTTGAGACTCTATGAGCTGGCAGAGTCTAGAAATTTCATACTAAAGGAATAATGCAATGTGCGGTCTTCTTATCCTTTCAAAAAAAAAGTCTGTATTTGGTCTAGGTAGGTATCTAACTGAATTTATGGAATATTTTTCTATATTAACTTTATTATTATAAAAACTTGGAGATAAAAAAAAACACAGTCTGAAATTAAGGAAGCCCAAAGTCTGTACATTTCCATGAACTTCTATTCAGTTAGAATAGCCCCCTCGAGACTGTAGACCTTTGCATTCGATTTTACACTTCCACTGTCAGACATATTTGTGTGTATGTTCATATATCACTGAACCCGAAAATCTCCGTAGGAAAACAATTAGCTTTATGTACATTTTTATTCCTCCTGTTCATGACCTACATTTAGGTAAGGAGGAATCTTTCTTATCCCATAATATTTAGCCTTTTTTATTCTTTCCTTCAAACTACAGCAGTGATTACCAACATGTGGGTCGTGACCCTTTCACAGATATTTACATTAGGATTCACAGCAGTAGCAAATTACAGTTATGGAGTAGCAATAAAAGTAATTTTGCAATTGGGCATCATCACACATGAGGCACTGTATTAAAGGGTCATAGTGTTAGGAAAGTTGAGAACCATATATGTGTGTGTATGTGTGTGTGTGTGCGTGTGTGTGTGTGTGTGTGTATGTGTGTGTGCGCGTGTGTGTGTAAAATATTGGCTAGATTCTTCATATGAAAAAGAGTATGTAATTTTATTTCTGAGATTCTGTAAATCTTTAAAATAGCTCCTAAGGAAAAAAATTACTTCTTATGAGGTTATAATGTTAATATAACACTTGGCCAAAAAAATGTCTGTCCATAAAGAAATTTCTTTGAAATATTCAGCTGTTAGGAAGAAACACATCTTGCCTCAAAGGAGAAACCAAATGAGGGTGAAGAGACATGAATTAATACTCAGTTTCTTGATGGTAAATGCGAAAGCAGTAAGTCATACATAAAAGACTATCAATTCTGGATACAGGACGTATTTTGAAAGGGACTTGTAATATTCATGAAGTTTAGACATGGAACAAAGTTGGGTTTTTATGAGCCCAGTTGAACTCCTCTGGTTCCTGCCAGGCCTGAGGAAGCTCTGGGGCTGGGCGCCACGGCTTCTGCCCCCTCTTCCTGCACTGTCTTCAGGGCCTCCCAGCATTTTCCTTACTGCTTAAGCAAGCAGAGTGTGCTCTGCTCACTTCCAAACTGGCAAAAATATGTTCCAGTTCTCTTTTCACCAAGCCTCAGTAAGTCTAGCTACAGAGGGGTGTGGTGAACACCATGGCCCTCAGTGGACTGAGGATTTAATCCCTCACTTGCTTTTGAATCCCAGACAAGTCATTTCGGTTTTCTGACCCTCAGATTCCTCGTTTATGAAACACAGGCAAAAATTCAAAACGTTCTTTCTTGTTCTAATGATTAATTAATGTGGCCAAGTGCTTAGTCTGAGGTCTGGCCTTCTGTGGATCCTCTGCAAATGCTGCTTGGAGTACTTCCCAGAGCAGATTTTTAGACAAAGACGATTAAAGAAAAGATTTAAGTTAACTTACCTATGACTTCTGCCGGCAATTAAGTTAACTTACCTATGACTTCTGCCGGCAATTCCGAGCGCATCTGCTTTCTATCCTGACTTCTCTTCAGGTGAGCCGCGAATCTTTCTTAGTCCTACTCTGTTGGCAGTGGGAGGCCACTTATATGAGTCCTAGCCTCTCTGTGGCTCTTGGAAGAGTGGCCTTTGACCCTTGTACTCTGGAAATCAACTGCTCAAGGCTCCTTAAACGCTGTTTGGGCCGTTCTTCACCCTCATCTTGGAGTGCAGTATCTTGGGGCACAGAACAAGAGATTGATCTGAAAGCAAAGAATGGAGTTGTTATAATGCAGCCAGACATCCCTGTTTACCAAGACAAGGGACCCAGGAGAGACCTGGGGCTGAGGGAAAGGGTTTCTCTACCATCTTTACAGCTTTGTGTTCCTAGATACCTGGGTGCTAAGAGGGTGTGCTCTTTCTATGGAGACAGGGTCCTCATAACTCAGGCAGACTTCCTACAACCACAGTGTGGCCTGCCTTTCTGGCACCACTAACTTGTGAATGTGAAGAGGCATCTCCGAGTAGCTTATACTTGCGTTTATTTTCTTACCCTTTAATTGGAGAGTCCTTCCATAATTGACATAGAAGCCTTTTTGTATAGGCATCTGCTTTCGAAATTCTTTTTCCCAGTTTCCAGCTGGTAGTTTTCATTCTGCATTTCAATAATAATGACTTCTGATAAGCACGTGTTCCTCATCTAGGATAAGGATGGTTCTCTGCTGTCAAACTTTAAATATCTTCGTCTAATTCCACTTCCAGTCTCTCTGTTTTCTAATGGAATTTTATACTCTTTTTTCTTTTGTATGATGTTAATGATCTATTTTCAATTCATTTTCCTGCAGTATAACATACAGATGAAAAGAATTGTGAAGAAATCAAATTGTCCCGGTACTGTTTGCTGAGTGTCTCAGTTTTCCTCTCCATTGACTTATCCTTCCATCTTTGCTGAAATCGATAGACCACCCATGAGGGTCCCTGCTGCCAGTGCCTCTCATTTTGCAATCTATTTTCTTGTCTCCAATCAGTACACAGCCTTGCCTCTGTCAAACAGTAAGCTGTGAAACCATGCACCATGGCTTTCCCTACTGCAAGTTCTTTGAACAATCTAGATGCTTTAAATTTCCAATTGAATTTTTGGATCCAGTTTTCAACTTCTTAAAAAACATCCAGAACAGAAAGCCTGCCAAGATTTTGATTGAAGTGACTCTGCCCCTCCCCCACCCCAACAAGAGAAACTTGGAACCTTGCCAACGTTGACTCTTCTGAACAGTGGATGGGCCTGGGTTTTATTTGTCACATCGTCTACTTGTTCTTTACTCTAAATGCCATTGTATGTTCAGTTGTGAATTCCCATGATTAGCATAGAGATTTTCACAGAACTTTTGTATATTTATCTTATATCTATCAACCCTTCACATTCTCTCATCCATATATGAACATTTCTGTGAATGCCATGGAATTTTCTATAAAACTAGTCAACATATTCCATTGCTAGTGGGAGTGCAAACTTGGTCAACCACTTTAGAAATCAATTCAGTGGCTTCTCACAAAATTGGGAATAGTTCTACCCAAGACCCAGCTATACCACTCCTGAGCATATATCCAAAAGATGCTCCAACATCCCACAAAGGCACTTGCTCAACTATGTTCATAGCAGTTTTATTTGTAATAGCTAGAAATTAGAATCAACCCAGATATCTCTCATGTGAAGAATGGATAAAGAAAATGTGGTATATCTATGCAATGGAATACTATTCAGCTATGAAAAACAAAAACATCATGAATTTTCCAGGCAAATGAATGGAACTAGATAATATCATTCTGAGTCAGGTATCCTATACCATATATGTATGATATATACTCACTTATACAGAGACAATAGCCATAAAGTACAGGATAACCATGCTACAATCCACAGACCCAAAGAAACTAAGTAATAAGGAGGGACCAAGGGAGGATGTGTGAATCTCACTCAGAAGGGGAAATAAAATAGTCATTGAAGGTGGATGGCAAGAAAGAACTTAGTGGGAAAGGAAGGGGAACAGGGATGGGGAATCAAGTGTGGGAAGAGAGGGGGCAGGAGAGGGCTGGGAGAGAAAAGAGAATTGCTGGGTGGATATCTCTGGGACTAGCTGGAGACCTGTGATGGGGGAGGCTCCCAGGAATCTATAGGGTTGACTATAGCTGAGACTCCAAGCAGTTGGGGGCATAGAGACTGAACTGGCCACCTCCTGTAGCTAGGTGAGACTTCCAGTGGAAGGAAGAGGACACCAACATACCCACAAAACCTTTGACTCAAAACTTGTCCTACCTACAAGATGCACAGGGATAAAGATGAAGGAGAGATCGAAGGAACTGCCAAACACTAACTGGTCTAATTTGAGACCTACCCCATAGGAAAGAGCACTATTAAAGATATTCTATGACTTGCAGACAGGAACTTAGAGTAAGAAGCTGATGGAAACAGATGCAGATACCCACAGTAAAACATTAGGGGGAGCTTGGGGAGACTTGTAGAAGAGTAGGGGACACGATTGAGGAATTTGGAGGAGTCAGGGACTCCACAGGAAGAGCTAGAGAGTGAACTAACCTGGGCCCAGGGCGGGTCTCACAAAGATGAACCACCAACCAAAGAGTATGCAGGGGCTAGACCTAGGCCCCTTACCCATTTGTAGCATATATGTGCCTTGGTCTTCAGGTGGGTCCCCCAACAATTGGAGTGGGGCTATTTCTGACTCTGTTACCTGACATCGGATCCCCTTCCCTTAGCTAGACTGCCCAGTGGGGCCTCAGTGGGAAAGGATGGTCTTAGTCCTGCTGCAAGTTGATATCCCCGAATGGGCTGGTATCCAGGGGGGAGGGGGGAGACTTCTTCTCTGAGGAGAAGGGGAGGGAGTGATGGAGAAAGGATTTGTGCAGGTGGGACTGGGAGGAGAAGAGGGGGGGGCCTGGGATTGGGATGTAAAGTGACTCAGTAAATGAATGAATGAAGAAGAAGAAGATAAACGTGTTTCACGTTTTCACTTCTAATACAGATGTTTCTAACTTCCTTCTCTTTTCACCCTAACACCCTCTGAAAGCCTACATACGATGTTTCAAGACAGTGACAAGAAAAGGCCCTTCTATTACTTTCTTGAATCTAGGGTAAGAATCTGGTGTTTGCTATTAAGAATGATGGTGAGGTCATTTGACCCAGGTGTTCTTCATCTGGCCAAGGAATTTCTATTTAGTTTTGTGAGTGAGACTTTCAGGATGGACATAGGCTATCTCATAGGCTTCTTCTACAACCATTGAGATAACCAATTTATTTGCTTATATAAACTTTATTACTAAGATGAATTGGATTCACTCAGGAAAGAACAAATGCCCATTCCTAGTATGAGTCTTCTTTTATCATTTTTCTTTTCACAGTTTGTTAAAATTTTAAGATCTGTAGCTTAAAATTTAATGAAGAATGTGGATCTATAATTCTTTTATTTGGATATATTGTTTTCATAATGTGGCATTGGCCACCTAGGATGGAGTGCCCAGGAGTATTTGTGAGTAAATTTATTATTACTTCTGTACATGCTTGGTTGAATTCACCAGTGACATTGCCTGGATCTGGAACTTTCTTTGTAAGAAGTCAGAAAAGCTAGTCTTGGCTCTCAATTTGACAGATGAGGAGACCTCAGCTGATTAATTGGCTCCATCAGATTAGCCTGTGGAATAGTTTCTTGATAGCTAATTAATGGAGAAATGTCCTGTCCACTGTGTGTGGTATCTTCCCCAGCCAGATGGGTCTGGGCTGTATAAGAAAGGTAACAGAGCTGGGTATGGTGGTGTATGCCTTTAATCCCAGCACTGGGGAAGCCGAAGCAGGTGGATCTCTCTGTGTTAAGTGGATCTCTGTGAGTTAAAGGCCAACCTGGTATACACAGCAGGTTCTAGTACAGCCAGAGTTACATAGAGACAACCTGTCTCAAAAAGAGAGGAAGAGAGGAAGAGAGGAGAGGAGAGAAGAGAAAGAAGAAGAGAAGAGAAAGGAGGGGAAGGGAAGGGAAGGGAAGGGAAGGGAAGGGAAGGGAAGGGAAGGGAAGGGAAGGGAAGGGAAGGGAAGGAAAAGAGAAAGGCAGAAGAACACGAGATTGGGAATAAGCAGCCATGGTTTCTGCTTCAAGTTCTTGCCTTGAATTTTTGCCCTGGCTTCTATCAATAAGGAGCTGTGACCTGTAAACTAAAATAAAAACCTCCCTCCTCTGATTGCCTTTGGTCATAGTGATTTGCTTGTCTTGTCATCGTTTTGTTTTGTTTTTTTTTTTTCTTTTTCTTTTTAAATCATAGCAACAGGAAAGCTAAATCAGAGGAAGTTTTTAAGAACAATATAGTTCCTCAGATAGTATTTTAGCCTTTTCCTTCCGTGTAAACTCAAAGGTATTTGTTCTTTTGGGGATTTCTTTTCATATGTGTTTAAATTTATTGCCCTATCATGAGCATGCTGTTCTCATTTTGTATTTCATGTGTGTGGGATCCATAAAAAGTTCCATTTATTCCATCCCCAATATTGGTAAATTATCTTCTGTCTTCATGCCTGGTCAGGGTAGCTAGAGGGTTAGCATAGAATCAAATTTCTCACAGAAACAGAGTTTTACTTATTTCTTTATGTCATTGATTTTTCAGTCTCTTTGTTCTTTTCTTTTCAGAGACAGTGTCTCAGCCTGTAGCCCAGGCTGGCCCTGAAGCTCCTGTGTAGCCCAGGCTAGCCCTGAAGTTCCTGTGTAGCCCAGGCTGACCCTGAAGCTCCTGTGTAGCCCAGGCTGGCCCTGAAGCTCCTGTGAAGCCCAGGGCTTGGCCCTGAAGCTCTTGCATAGCTCAGATTGTCCTGGATCTCACGATGCTCTTGACTCTGCTCTTCGATGCTGGAATGACACGCATACACAGATGTGGCACTCTTGGCTCTTTCTAGACTCCTGATGAGGAGGTGAAAGGCTCTTAGTGGAAGACTTTGTTTTTCTTCTTTCCTGCTTTCTCTAATAGACTTGATTGTTCTGGGCTGGCTCATCTCTATCTATCCAGTGCATATGGGAATTTGATGTTGTGTCTTCTTGCAGTTCAAAATACTCTTTAAGTTTTCGATTGATTCATCCTTAGACACATGAGTGATTTAGTAAGGGTCATTTTTAGTGTCTCCTTGGTAAGACTTCTAATGTGTGTTGTGATGTTGCTGGGTGGCCTATCTCCAGAGTCCCACTAGGTTGAGCTTATTTCCTATCGTTCAGACATCCATTCTCATTACTGGGGTTTGCTCTACTTGTCCTGTCTTTACCCTGGAGTGTGACTCCATCCCTCTGTAACTTTTATGGCTTATTCTCCACATGTCATGAGCTCTGTGGTTCAGCACCCAGACATCCAGGGTACTTGTGGTCTCTGGTTGAACTAGAAGCTTCATTAGTATGCAATGATGTCATCATTTAGCAGTCACACCCTGGAGAATTAGCACTATATCATTGAAACACTCTCTCCTGCAATGTTGATATTGCTGATCCAGTGATCCTGCTGATCCCATGATCCAGTGATCCAGTGATCCAGCTGGTCCAGTGACCCAGACTCACTGTAGCCCAACCTGCAGTGCATTCACTTTAACTCTTCCAGTAGATTTGTGCTATTATTAAAATCAGTTTCTTTCAAACATGCTGTATCTGGATTGAGCTTTGTAAAATGTGTCCAACCTGATGATTTTGGACTCTGGGTTTGTTTAGACCAGTTAAATTTAGTTTACAGGCTGCACTCCAATATGCCGTCTTATTACTTACTTTTATGAATCCCATCTGTTCTCTGCTCATTTTTCCCTTTGTAATTCTCCATTGTTTTATGGTTGTTTTGGTGTTATTTTGTGTGTGTTTAACTTATTACAATCTATTTTTATTTTACCAAATATTCCTTCATAGTTTAAATTTTTTAGTGTTATCCCTCTATTTCTAAATCTTTTCTGTGTTTGGGAGTATTGTCATATGCTTTTACTGTAATATTTTAGTAAATCCCACAATAAATGACAAATGTAGGGTCAAGTATTTCTGTAATCCCAAGGCCTCATCTTGTCTGTCTGGCAAGCCGTTACTGCGGGTAGATTCAGTTGGATCCTTCCAGGTCTGAGTTTTGACCTCTGTGATGGGCTTGAGGGTCCCCAGGCCTGGTGCTTTTGCTGTCCTGAGCTCTGATCTATGCCTCCATCCACAGGCAAACATTTCTCTCAATCCCTTAGCTCACTGTACAAAGCACCAAGATCTTCATGGGAAGCTGATGGCACTCCCTGATCTAGTAGTTCCCAGTCCCAGGCTGGCAATGAGGACCCCATCTGAAGAGGCAAATGGTGTCCCATTATCCAGGCAGCCTTATACCCAGTGGCTGGTAGATACACCGAGGTGCTCAGTGTAGAAAAGCCACCCTTGGGGCATCTAGAAGATGATGTTCTCCTCTTTCCAGAGTACGCTGACCCCAAATGTGGGATTCCTCTTCAGCTTTGATACTAGAGTCTTGATTTCATGCTTCCAATCCAGAAGGCTATGAGTGTCTGTGGCTTAATAGGAATTCGTATGAAGCCCTTCCCACGGCTAGATTACTCTGAAAGCTTCCTCCGTTAACACTTCCCAGTGTTTGAATTTAGAGCCACTACAAAGGAGACTCCAAGCCAATTTTCAAGTTCACAGTCAGTGTCTGCTGGGGTCTTTCTTTTGGGAGTAGGCTAACCCAAAGAGCACTGACTTCCCCACCCTGGAGGTGCCTTACTTTTACTGTTGCCTTACATTACTCACTTAATGTCTCACAGCAATAGAGAACTACTGGGAATGGTGGGTGAAAACGAAGTAAGCCATCAGAATCCCCAGACACAGTAACAGAGGGCAGACCAGGTTTGTGGGGACAGCTTTAGCCTCCTAATGATTTCCAAGCCTTTTGTTTTCAAACCCGAATCTTGTCCTTAACTCCGGTTCCCCTTTCTTTATGTTTCCTTGAGCCAGAACCTTCCCAAGCGTTTTCTCACAAGTTTCAGACTTGGATACAAACTGTCTTTTCAGACAGGATGCTGACTGTGGAGGTCAGCAGTGCCTGCCCAGCACCTGTGGCAGAGCCCAGACATGGCACAACCTTCCTGTTATCCTTGATTTCTGTTTTGAAGTCATTCCCAAGTTAGATACAGCCATAAACACAGCCAGTTTTAGTATAACCTGACTTTGTTCTTTTCCTTGCATAATCTGCAGCACTGGGAAAACTCCTGGTGCCCTTCCTTAGGAGGCCCTGCCACTCACTGGGATGGAAGGAAAGCAAGGGGGATATCAGAGAAGATCCACACTGAATCCAGGCAATGGGGCCAGTCCAGAAGCTGGCTACCTCTTCTCAGTGTGCTGGAAGGAGTGTTGGGAACTCACCCAGGATCCAGGTGACTTAAGCAGCAGCATTGCTCTGTGTCCAACGAAAAGATTTGTTCTGTGGTCTAATGGAATCTAGGGTAGAAAAAAACCGTTTCATAAAAGGGTTTTTACTGTATTTGGAAAAATCCACCCTTTAGCCAGATGGATCAGAAATAATATTTTTTTTCCAGAAGTGTCCATATGTTTTGAGACACACTAGCAAAGTCAAGCCCAGAAATGTCAATTTTCTAAAAGTAGGGCAAAACCACATTTTCTTCCTGGAGAAACTCAAGATCTGGGAGAGGGGGTTGGACGTGTCACTTTGGGCTGCATGGAGGCAGAATTGCCATCTGGAGACAGACTAGTAGCACTGGAGCAGACACAACCCTGCCTCCGGACCTTGCAGAACTCGGCTCTCCACAGGAAGGTCCTGGCTTTCTTGTGATGACACCGGGATGTAAATAAACACGGGCTTGTCATCCATCAGAGACTGGATGAAGCCTTTTGAAAAATGCTGGGTGGTTTTGAGCTTTGAGGCTCTGAGTGTTGGGATCAAAGAACAAACTCGTCACTGAGAAACAGAGTCCTGATCATCAAATAGAGATAACTTGCTGACTTTGGGATACAGACAACCCATCCAGCCAAGTCCCTGAACTCTCTACCTAGTGCTCCTTTTCCATCACCTTAAATCAAAGTTCTTTTGAACTCTGCATTTTGAAGTGCATTGGAGGATTGTGCTTCTAAGTCTGGAACTTTGTCTCCATCCAGGCCAAGCCCTCATGGTGAAACTTAAGCAGCCTGGCAGTTGCGGGGACATTATTTATAAGTTTCTTAAATTGGCTGGCGGTTATGGGAAATGTCCAGGTGCTGATGCCTAGCAAACTGTGCTGAGATCACTGGGTGATTGACATGCCAGCCGGCAGGATCTGTAAAACCTCATAGCTTGATCAAATCAAAGACACGGTCAGATTCTGACAGCAGCACGTGCACTGCCTGAAATCCCCTGTGCCCACTTGCCAACCCCTCGTCAACTGAAAGCCTGGCTGCCCTCAGTGTGCTCATGAGTTGAATCCTGATGTCCACCAGGTGAGCCACACTGCCCTTCCTTTCTAGTAGCTGGTGTCTCTCCATCTTCTGGTGAGAACAACAGCATTGTAAAGAAAGCGTTTTGTAGGGAGAACATTTTTGCGCAGAGATCAAAGATCTTAATACAGCAGCATTGCTTCCTGTGGATGGAGGAATCCAGGGAGGTAAGCTCCTTCGTGCCATATACTGATTGTGAGAAAATCCTTACTGTGTCCAGAATGCCCTGATGCTGTCAGTACGAAGCGATTGCTAAGAACCCAGGTGGAGCAAACTGTCAAGCGTACCTTTGATGGATATAAACCAACACCATCGCACAGCAAAGTATGCTGAATTACTTAGATAAACTGAGCCACTCCCTAACAAAGGCAAGAAATCTAGCTCCAAGTATTTACAGTTACGTTCTAACTTGAACTTTTTGAATACAAGGAACAATTAGGAAACTGCCTCGTAGGCCAGGAAGCAGGCACGCAATACAGACGTTTATCAAAGAGGTGTTCTCTCTCACTTTGCACAACGCAGTCGGACCTTCCTCTCATCTTTATTTCTGTTGCTGCCTCTCTAGTCTCTGCTCCTTATCTCTTCTTTGGAGATTAATCAATTCTTGGAAAGGAAATCTTTGCCACTGAATAAACTGATTTAGTAATTCCCTAATGGGTCAAATTCCACGTTCACATACATCTTCTGAGGGCTTGCTCTGGTTTCTAGGTAGAAGCCTGGCGGGGTGAGGGGGCAGCCATGTCATCCAATAGTAGCGTGTCACAACCTACCATTCGACACCAAAAGAAGTGGTCACCATTCCTACTATGCACAATTTAGGCAGGTGGAGCCACACTGAAGCCTGGCGCACACAAGGCTGGCACAGGAGGAGTAGCCATCCAGGCTGACACATCGGTAAACATTAGGAAGCTCTGTCCGGAGTCTCAGCGGCATCTCAGACCCACAGCAGAAAAACATCCTAGGAGGATGTGTGCCGTTTGGGTCTTTATTTTTTAGCCAAGCATCAGCTACATAATGGATTATTTTAAAAAGCAGGAAAGCATGTTTTTGAAAGAGCTAAATGGGGGTTGGGGATTTAGCTCAGGGGGAGAGCGCTTGCCTAGGAAGCGAAAGGCCCTGGGTTCGGTCCCCAGCTCCGGGGGAAAAAAAAAAAAAAAAAAAAAAAGAGCTACATGGTTAATGTAAAATTCTGGATAATTTTACCTCGTGAGGAGAGGGTGGAGAGAGAGGACACATTTAGAGAAACGAACAGCTAGAGCCTCAGGCACAGGGACATTCTCTGTGCTGGGACACGGTCACCATGACTGAGTTCAAATGCTCTATTTGTGTGTTGTTTTACATATAAAATATAAGATAAAATATCAAGTCAAGAGTAATAGAAATATTAGAGAGGGGGCTGGGGATTTAGCTCAGTGGTAGCGCGCTTACCTAGGAAGTGTAAGGCCCTGGGTTCGATCCCCAGCTCCGAAAAAAAGAACCAAAAAAAAAAAAAAAAGAAAGAAAGAAATATTAGAGAGACTCAGATAGGTGTGGTGGTGGCACACTCCTGTAACCCCAGGACTTGGAAAGTCGAGTCAGGAAGCTGTACATCAAATTTAAGGCCATCTTATATTACTTGAGACCCCTTTATAAATATTTACAAGTATTTAGATATTTTTATTGTTGTTTTCATCTTTTTCAAACTAAGTGTCTCTAAGCCTGGCTTGGAACTTGCAATCCTCATGCCTCAGCTTCCTGATTACTATGATTACAGGTATTTGACACCACTGCCAGTTAAAATTTTTGAATAAATATTTGTGACACACACACACACAGCACACACACATACACATATTGTATTTTCTATACAAGCATGAAGGCCGGGGTTCAATTCTCAGGACCCACATAAAAACTGGCATGATGTCACATCTTTAGCCCCAGTACTGTGGGTAGAGATATACAAATACTGGGGACTTGTTGGTCAGCAAGTCTAGACAACACAGTGAGCTTTAGGTTCAGTGAGATCCCATCTGAGTGTGAGACCCTGTCTCAAAAATAAGGCGGAGAATGAGTAAGGCACCCAGCATCTACTTCTAGCCTCCATACACCTATGTATGGGCAAGCACACCTGAACATACATAAATACATCAGGCACAAGCACACACACGAACATGCATACTACATACACGCACACAGCACACACACATACACGCACATATACATACATCACACATACATGCATACACCATACTCACATGCACACATGTATAACACACATCTCATACATGTACACAATACACACATACATGCATATATTATATCATACACATACATGCATACAATACACTCATTCACACATACATGCATGTAGCACACACATGTACACATACATACATCACATATATACATGCACACTCACATGCATGTATAACACACACCACATACATGCATGTAGCACACACATACATTTTATACACATATATATATATATCACATACATACATGCATGCACCATACTCTCATGTGCATAACACACACACACACACACACACACACACACACACACAAACTCCATGTGTATGTACAAAGGTCAAAGGACAAGATTATTGGCCTTTTCCTTTCACCTTGAGACTTGTCAGCTGCTGTGCATACAACGCTGGCTGGCCCTTGAAATCCTGAGAGGTTTCCTGTCTCCATCTCTCATATTACTGCAGGAGCACTTGAATTATGGGTGTGCACAATCATCTCCAGCTTTGAACAGATCATAGGGGATCTGAACTCAGGTCCTCACATGCTTCATCCACTGGCCCAGCAACTTGGCCCCACATTCTACTTATCTGATAGAGAGGTAGGTGATTCTGGTAAAATGGCTTTCTACTAGTTTCTAAGACTACAATGTGTTCCCAAATTTGCTAATCAGGCTTGGATTGGCTTTATAAAACATAGCTGCAACACATGCATAGCAGTCCTCTTTAACATGCGCACGGAAAAACCCAAGAGCACGCTGCTGCAATTTGTCCTTTGCAACCAATTTGCTTGCACAATTTAAGGGGCAATAGTCATTTATATTTCCATACATTTATTGTTCTGATGTCCCCTCTGACTCCCGGTTCTACCTATTGCCACCCTCTCCAGCCCAGGAGACTTTTTGTAACCGTCTCAGAACACAGGCCCACTGGGAAGAAATTATCTCAGCTTACATTATTTGAAAATGAGTTATAGCCTTCCATTTCTGTAGAACGGCGTCTCTGGTTTCTACATTAACAGACACTTTTCGTTCTGCAAAGCTCAGATTTTGTGATTTATTTATTCTCTGCCTACATTTAGTTTCTAGAGTTTTCACTGTTTGTGGGGGGTGGCAGTTTTGGTGTGGGAGTCTGTGACGTCCTCCCGGGACTGCTTGCTGACATTGCTCCTGCAGGCTCACTGCTCACCACTCAGGGACATGTTGCATTTCTCTCTTCAGCTGGTGTCTGCTCCATCTCACGTCTCCTCTGAGACCCAGCAGCACGTCTGTTAGACATCCTGGTGTTGGCATGGGGGTAAGGTTTTGTTCAATTTTATCCTGTTTGCGTCTACCTATTTTCAGATTTAACCCACTTGCAGCTTTCCCTGCTCTGTTTCAAAGCTCTTTAGCATGTTTTATAACTTCAGGTGTTATGTTTTATCAAGAGATCCCTTGATTCCTTCTCAATCGCTCCTCTCTGCACTCTCGACTGTTCACAACCATGTTTCATTTCCACTTGTATTTTTCCTCAAATACATAATAATTTGAAAGTCTTCTTTCTAGCTCCAATTCTGGAGGCAGGAAACCAATTTGCTGGTGTCCCTTCCTGTTGGTGTCCCTTGCTTTCCTCTGCAAATCTCGTAATTGTTATGGTTGGAAACACTACCCATGGGTCCATGGGTAAGTGTAGGTATGAAATTTGGTGTGGAATTGGGTAAGAAATGCAACCATATTTTAATTTATACTTACTTGGTTTTAGAGAATGTAAGTTTATTTCTGGGTCTGATGAATGAAGTAGGAAATACCTACTCAGATCTTACCAAAGCCAGTGAAGAAGAATTACATACGTCTTAGACTTGGCACGAGCAGGTGCAGTGTGCTGGGGTCAGCCTCAGCCATCTGATCCTCTACTGAAGCCTCAGTGTCCATACTGCCTCTGAAGCCAAGGTAGAGGGACTGTGTGTGCTGGGGCCAGCCTCAGCTCTTCATACCTGCTCTGAAGATGCAGTGGAGGGACTCTCTGTGCCGAGGTCAGTCTCAACGCTGGCATCATGTGAAAGGAACATCTTCTTACTTCATGTGCACGTCTGACCCAGGAGGTTGAATTCAGGCCTTCAGTTTCAAGCAACAAGAAGATAAGACAGACTACAAATTCCATGTCTCAGCTCCCACTTCACCACCTTCTAAAAATTATAAAACTGGTGTTGTACCAAGGATAACTTTCAAAATAAACAAGTTATTATTTCATTTGGTGATTTTCCAACTCGCACTGCTCCCAACTTGTCCAAAGTTGCTAAGAGCCTGGCTGAACTCACCTTGACCTTGTAGAGCCTACACTTGCTGACATGATTTCTTCCCCACCATCCATGACCCAGAGGCCTGGAAATTCCATGGCATTCCGACCTCTCTCGAAGGGCTCCTTCTCTTCCTCATGTAGCTCAAACCGGATTCAAGTTCACTATATAGCCAAGGGTCTCCTTGAATTCCTGACTCTTACTCCTACTTCCCAAGTGCTAAGACTGTAAGAATGTATCACCAAGCCCAGTGTGAGGTGGTCCTGGCAGTGAGATCCAGGACTTTGTGTATCCCTAGATTCCCAAGGCTTCCTATTCTCTGAGACAGTTCCACAATACCATCTCTTAGTTAAATATTCTTACTTATAAGAATGTCTTCTGTATCTATTTTTCTTCATATTTATTTGTATGATCCCATATAGTTAGCATCTAACATTTTTAATGTCTATATATTTTTAAATGTTAGTCCAAGAGCACATTCTCACATTGCAATCTTTATGTAAGAGAAGTTGACCACAGATGGTTATAAGCAGTGCTTGTCTAGTTCTGTGTTGTGTTTAATGGTCTGCATGCTGAGCAAGAGGTAATGGATTTAGAAAGGCATGTCCTGTTCATTGTTAGCAGCTCTGAACTAGGAAAGTTGGCATATGATAGCAGACTGTGTGGTTACTATTAAAATAGGTTTAAATGATGGGGGGGTCGGTATTTACTGAGGCAAATGTGATTGGCTAACTCAGTATTGATAATACCACGGTGATTAGGGCAAGGTTTGAGTCCTTCACATGTACACCAATCGGTTTCTCTCAGCTCTGAGCTCACACAGACAGCCTCTGTCTTCCCACAGTCTTGCCTGACACTTTCCAAGGGCATATGGCATGACAGAATTTGAGTAGATCAACACAAATCCATGTGTGAACCATGCCTCTTAATGTTGTGTCTGTCTGACTCTAAGTCTGGGTTGCAAAATGGCTCAGTCAGAAGAGGCTTTTGCTGGGAAAGTCTGATCGCCTGAGTTAGATCCCGGAGATGCACATGGTGGAAGGGAAGTGAAGGACTGCAACAGGGTGTCCTCTGACCTCTGCCTATCCCTTGTGGCAGGTGCTCTCTCTCTCTCTCTCTCTCTCTCTCTCTCTCTCTCTCTCTCTCTCTCTCTCACACACACACACACACACACACACACACACAGACACACACACACACAGACACACACACACAGACACACACACACACACACACACACAGACACACACACACACACACACACACACACACACACACACACACACACACACACACACACACACACACACACACACACACACACACACACACACAAATCCCTTTTACTGAAAGCTCTAATTTTGCATAGGATGAACTGCAGCTCTGGAGGCTGATTAGTCACCTGTTCGGTGATGCAGCAGACAGCCCGTTTGTTCTAGCATCACCACCCTCTTTGCATCCTTAAATCATGTTTGTATATCAGGACGCTGGGCATTCTGTTGACAATTGGCTTCCATTGCACTTTGATTGACTTGACTACGTACATATTCCTCCGATGGTCAGATCTCTGCAGAGTTGCTGAACACCAGCTGTTGTTCATTTGATCGTCCTAAGAACGAGCGTGTTCGTACTGAATTGACGAGAGTGACTGTAAAGGTACTAATATAACTAAGGTGACACCGACTGTGTCGAGAGATACAGTGTCCTCCTCACTTGGGAGACTGGGGCAGAAGGATCACATGGTCCAGGCTTTGAGCTATAGAGTGAGTTTGGGTAAATTGGGACAACTTTGTGGAGACCTTGTCTCAAAAAGTAAGAGGGAATGGGTGTGTAAATAAGTGATAGAGTGCACATCTAGTGTGTGTGCGTGTGTGTGTGTGTGCATGTGTGTGTGTGTGTGTGTGTTTGGCAATGGGTATATAAGTGGTCTAGTGCACATTTAGTGTGTATTGAGATAGGTGTTGAGATAAGTGCTAGAATGCTCATCTAATGTGTGTGTATAAATGAGTGTGTAAGTGATAGAGTGCATATCTAGTGTGTGTGTATAAATGAGTGTGTAAGTGATAGAGTGCTTATCTAATGTGTGTGTATAAATGAGTGTGTAAGTGATATAGTGCTCATCTAATGTGTGTTTGTATAAATGAGTGTGTAAGTGATAGAGTGCATATCTAGTGTGTGTGTATAAATGAGTGTGTAAGTGATATAGTGCTCATCTAATGTGTGTGTATAAATGAATGTGTAAGTGATAGAGTGCACATCTAGTGTGGCTGGGGATGGTTGTGTAAGTGGCAGAGGGCACATTTAGTGTGTGTGTGTAGATAAGTGCTAAAGTGAATGTCTAGTGTGGTTGTGGAGATGTGTGTGTAAGTGTGTAAGTGCACGTCTAGTGTATGGGTATGCAAATAAGTGCTAGAGTGCACATCTGGTATGTGTGTGGCCCTAGATTCAATCCAGTTTTACCAAAAGAAGGAGGAGGAGACAGAGAAGGAGGAGAATTTGAACAGACATTCAAATTGATCCTTGCTTAATAATTAGAGTAGGAGTTTGGCATTCCTCTCAAGCTTTCAGAGAATCCAGGGTGGTCTATATATCTCATCTGGGACTATTTGAAAAGCCAAAGGCTGCATAAAGATACTGACTGACTTGAGAAACCGCTGTGAGTTTCCATTAAGACTCTTTCTGTGTGGAGGAGGGTATGAGTGTATGTGCCCTGGACGGTGAGAAGATAGCATCTGAGGCCCTGGGGCCAGAGTCACAGGAGCTGTGAGCTTCCTGATGTGGGTGCTGAGAACTGAACTAGATCCCCTGGACCGGAGTCCTCTGGAAGAGCAGTGCGCACTCTTTGCTACTGAGCCGTCTCTCCAGTCCCTGCTGTACCTTTTCAAACCAATAACACCATGCATTTCCCTCTTATCCCTCTTTTCACAGGCGTACAAGGGTACACACACACACACACACACACACACACACACACACACACACACACACACACAAATACATATATTTCTGAATTAAATTAAAATTGCCCCTTTATACTATTAGAATCATCACTGAAAAAACTAATATTTTGTGCAGACATATTTTTTAAATGACTCTGAGATTTAGATACAAAAGCAACAGACCTTAGATCAGACCCTTTGACACTGGCTCGGCAGACTCTGGAGCAGAGTGCAATGGCCACACCTTCCTCCCAGGAACCAAAAGCCAGACTATTATCTCCAGTTATCTTTTCCACTGAGTTATTGCCTTTATCTAGCTTCCACTCTCTTAGGATTTTCATTTTGTTCATTTTAGCTTTCTTCGGTTTAATCTTTGGGAATTTTTGTATGACCTATGATCACAGTCGCCAGTCTAATCGAACTTCCAGATGTGGAAGTGGTGCTGCAGCCCTACTAGCTGGTGCTGCAGTCTTCCTTGCTTGGATAGTTGGAAGAGGAATTTGATAAATGAGCTGTAGCTCCATGAGTCCTTAGGTGACTTAAGAATCTCATTATTGGGGTTGGGGATTTATCTCAGTGGTAGAGCACTTGCCTAGCAAGTGCAAGGCCCTGGGTTCAGTCCCTAGCTCTGAAAAAAAGAAAAAAAAAGAATCTCATTATTCCAGGGCATGAAACTTACTGTCTTGCAAAGAAAACAAGAGAGTGGTTTCCATATAAAAGTATAAAACTGTTATTTGGAACAATTCCTCAATTGACACATTGCTTAAGGGTATATTACTCCTGACACCCTACCCGGAGTTCATATCAGGCAAACTGGCAGAATATATACATTCTATACAATATATTACATAATATATGCAGTTTTTGTATTATGCAATTGTTGCATAATGTAGTAAGATATATATTATCTGTGATAATGAAATTTACAGCTTTGGAAGGTGAAAAAGACTTGCAATCTATATTTCCTCCACCAAAGAGAAGCAGGAAAAGGAGCAAAGATGTTTACCAATCAAAGCAAGTATAGTCTATTTTAATGACTGGCTTGGATACATTGTAACACATGCATCCAGGAGTCTACCATAAGCATGTGTTACACAGGAAGATGAAGAAAGATGACACTCAGGAAGAGGTGAGAGATATTGTCTCTCAATATTCTATTGCTGTGAAGAGACACCATGACCACAGCAACTCTTATAAAGGACAACATATCATTGGGGCTGGCTTACAGTTTAGAGGTTTAATCTATTACCATCATGGCAGGAAGCATGACAGCACTCAGGTGGACACAGTGCTGGTCAGGTATCTGAGAGTTCAACATTTGGATCAGCAGGCAACAGGAAAGCCATTGGGCTCTGGCCGGAGCTTCTGAAACCTCAAAGCCCACCCCGTTCCTCCAACAAAGCCACACCTACTCCAGTGAGGCCACACCCCCTAGTGCCACTCCCTAACGACCAAGCTTTCAAATGTAGGAGCATATGGGGTCTCTGTGAGCCATTCCTATTCAAACCACCACAGATGTGTTGCAGAGAGGAGGTGGTGAATAAAGATATATTTGTAAAGAGGTACCAAGCACCCAGTTGTAGGAAAAGTGAGACCTGATCAAGGGAGTTTGGTGTGCCAAAACATAGAAGAGCTGATGCTTGGGTTTGGGAGTGATGAGACCATGAATCACTTAGTGCCAGGTGGGAAAGGTATCATTTTATCCTGAAGCTCCCAAGAGCTACTAAGTGCCGTAGTAGGGACCTGGCAGCCTCTGGCACACTCTGGCACATTGTAGGGTTGTAGTCAACAGAATGTCATTTGAGGGAGGCCAGGATTTGGGAGTTGGGAGCCACATTAGGAGGCTCTGTTGGTGTCCAGAGCATCAAGAGAAACTCAAGTTGTAGTAAAGATGTGTTATAATTTACTAGATAGACACAGGGCATAAAATTATAAGACTGAAAGGTTGGGGCTTTGTATGGTGGTAGAGCATTCTCTAGTACATACAAAGCCTTTAGAGTGATTCTTAGCCCTGAAAGACAGAGAGGAATGGGTGGTTGGGACTTAACTTTATATATATATATATATCCATCCTATGGAGAGTAAGGAAATGTTAACTGATAACTTATTCATGTGGCATCTGTGTCATAAGATGGGCAGAGACATGATTGGCTACACCATCCTTTGGGATGCCATCACCAAAGTAATGTAGGAACAGCTATGGTATCTGTGGGATGCTTCCAGAGTATCCAATGCATGAACTACTCTTATTATGTGTTGGGCAATTTCCTCGGAAATCCGCATGTAGTAATTCAGTTACTCTTCTTAGCTAAAATAACGATACCATTTTTGTTAAGGTTACTATTGCTGTGATAAAATACCACAGCCAAAGCAGCTCGGGTAGAAAAGGGTTCATTTGTCTTACATGTCCACACCACTATTCATTATTGAAAGAAGTCAGGATAAGAGCTGAAACATGCTTGTCAGACCTGCTAGTGCTTCTCACTGAGCACTTCAAGTAGTCAGGTCTTAAACTCAATGCAGCCCTCACAGGTCTTTCCTGACCCCTAAGACCCCATCATAACCAGAAATCAATGACAGAAGTTATGGATAAAGAGATAAGAACAGGGGTCCAGAGAAGGAAAATCTGCAGTGAATCATACTCAGCAAAGGCTGACAGCTGTCAGGATATTCGCAATAACCATGATTAACATATTAAGAGCCCCTAATGTAGGAGATATGGGGGTCTCTGTGCTCAAGGCAGACACTAAGGAAATCTGGACTGTTAAGCACCCAGGGTTGTTCCTTCAAGAGAAGGAATGAAAAACCTGATGTCTGCCTAGAAGACTGGAGTCGAATGTGCCTTCTCACCCAGAAATCTTTGCACTGTGTGGCCAGAGACTTTTCCAGCAGTTGGCTCCTCCTTCAAACCCTTACTATAAATGTGTTCTTCCCAGTCAGTCTATAGAACCTATCTTCATGGACTTTACAGACATGTGTGATGTGTATTTAACTTGCTTTGTTCCTCCAGGAGATGTACATGTGCTTTGTTGTGCATGCAAGATTGAGTTAACTCTCTGCAGAAAGGTTTTCACCAAATTGTCTTGTGCTCAAATATGCCTAAAGTAAACAACTTTGGGTCAGACTCATGAAGTTTAAACCAAGGCCAGCTACTGAGTTGTATTGAGCAGAAATGATGTCTTGCCTCCTGACTCTGTTGGCCGTCAGGGTTGCAGAGACCTGTACACCCCAATGCACAAAAGTGGAGAACACAGAGTATCATGTTAAGTTGAGAACTGGAAATTCTATTAAGGGTCAAAGGGAACTTTTAGAAATCATAACATTCTGGTATAAATAGAAAATGTGTCTGCTGGGCTTATCAGTATACCAGATAGGGCTGACAGAGTCAGTGAACTTGCTGACCTGTCATTAAGAACTTCCAAAAACTGAAATAAAAGCATTCTTTAATAAATTTAAAAATAGAGAGCACAACACTCCCGGGTTTAGGGTGATGTCATATGCTATAACAAATGTGTGAAGGAAAGAGCATGAATGTCAAAAGGGTCTTAAAATAGCAGTGATCAAAATTTTCCAAAATGAATGACCCATACAAAATCAGAGTTCTAGGAAGCTCAGAGAATACACACACACACACACACACACACACACACACACACACACACAGACAACATATGCACACATACATATACCACACACACCAGACACACATACATGCACCATACTATATATATATATATATGTATATATATGTATATATAAATATAAATATGCACACACAAAAACATACCATATGCATACATGTATACACACCATAGAAACATACACACACATACTCACACATGAAACACACATACACACCATATACTCATACACACTCCACACACTTATACACGCACCATACACACATACACATACATGCACACCACACACACATACACATACCACACACACATCACACACATACACACACACTAAACACACATACGCATACACCACACACACATACATACACAATGGATATAAAATATAAAAACTATACTTAAACACATGCAAATTAAATGAAACATACATATTCAAAAATCCTTTAGGAAGACAGGATGGAAATGAAATTAATTCTGAGTTAGAATTCAAGAGGTCAAGAAACTCAAGAAGTATAATATTCAAAGAATTGAAAATGAAACCCTGCATAGCATATTTAGAAGTATTAATATTCTGATATTGATTTTTAAAAATCAAATATTTCTTATTTAATAGTCTATGTCAGACAATAATCTTCATTGAAGTTCATTTGCTTTGGCATTTATGCGGAAAGAAATGCTAAGACGCACACTTCAGGAAAAGCAGAGTGAGTTAGGCAGAAACACAGGCCTACTTAGAAAGGAAGGGAATTTAGAAGTGAAAGAAAATACAATACTCAATTTTTCTTAGCCTTGATTGATCTAAGGAAAACTGTTACAAGCAACATGAATAAAGACATATTTAACAATAATGACAGACAAAATGAATGATCTCAGCAATGATAAGGAATTGGGAAATACCATGCCTGAGTCATTATATCTTTATTTTGATGATATACTTAAATAAGTAAAATGATTTTTTTGCCAACCTTAGGACAATGACTACAACTTTGAGAACAGACACAAAGAATAAACAGTAGTGAAAAAGAAGATGGAGGGTTGGGGATTTAGCTCAGTGGTAGAGCGCTTGCCTAGCAAGCACAAGGCCCTGGTTGGTCCCCCAGCTCGGAAAAAAAAAAAAAAAAAAAAAAGAAGATGGAATTCTAGAAAATGCTCAATGAGAGAAAAACATTGTGGTCTTGATTTGCAGAGCAAATAGAATAAGACCTAGCTTCGGGATGTCTGCAAGAGACCCAACTTTAAACATAAAGGTGTGTGGAATAGGGACAGGGAAAGAGTTATCGCACTAATGCTTAAAGGAAAGCCGATATCAGACTGAGGCTAGACAGAATCACACTGCCCAGGAGCCCAGCTGGTCACATCCTCAGTGTGGCCCAGAGGCAAAGCCCAGCAGTTACTCTCCTGATTTTGCTTTCTCAAGAGAGTTGTTAATTAGAATTTCCATCTTTAAAATATACAGAATAATATCTACTGCATGAGATTCTTTGAAAGTTAAATAAGTTGGTGCGTTTGGATGGACGGATCAAATAAAATGGCAAATATCATATTAGTTTGAGAAACTAGTCCTAAATCTGGACAATACAGGTTGATACTCTGCATCAATGGTTAATATAATGGTTCTGGGTGACTAGACTGGAAGCTTTGACCCTAGGCAACTTCAGGGTAACAGGAGGCAGAGGGCAGGAGGTCACCCAAGTAGGAGACTTACAGCCTCAAGCAGGTTCATCTGCTCTTGGTCCTCAGGTGGGAGGCCATCTCTTCCTAGATTCTGAGGTCACAGAATCAGGAGGTAGGGTGTTGTGGTTTGCCCTGGAGTTATCTGTATTTTGATGCTAATTCCACTGCCCCAAGGACAGCTGCCTAGTCTTGTACTCGGGAATCAGGTGACTTCACCAGAGCCTTCTCCCCATTGAATTTGTAAAGTACACTGAGGGGCAGGTACAGGATAGAAGGAAGCCTGTCCTTGGGGGAAAAGGAAGGATGGGTGGGAGAGAAGTTTGAAGGAAGAGGAGGAGACTGGAACAGAGAGGAGAGGAGCGGGATAGAGAAGCCTTGGAGGACAATGGAGGCTGACATAAAGATTCTGCTCTGTGTATTTACAGGTTGTTATTAATGTTCTCAAGAGATGGATGGTACCGGGCTTTGTATGTTTAAGTGGGCAATTATATCCTATCAATTGGGTCAAAGATTATTGTGTTGTGTGTTCATTTATGTGATGGTTTGAGTGTAGGAAAGTGTGTGGTGGCAAGAGACAGTGGGCCACCGCAGAGTTGGGATGTGTTTCCGCCAAGATATCTAGCAGATATCTTGGAGCACTGTGGTGCTGGACCTAGTGGGATAAAAGGCATCATACTTTTTTAAATTTTTTATATTTTTACAACAACAGTGGGGTCTGTTAAAGTGTTAAATTCTGTTATGCTCTCTTCCTAAGCTGGTAGAGACATAGTCACGATTTCACTTGCTTGGTTCACCTTAAGGTGGCAGCTGGATCCCAGAGCTCCTGAGGAACAGTACTGACTGGGTCCTACACACCCCTGCTTCAGCACGGGGTTGGTGGTCTACATGGGAGAGGGAGATTTTAAAGCTTAGGAGCCTCTTGGGGGGAAGTCAGGCAAAGTGAGTCCTTTGAAGAAAAGTAGTCTTCAGTCACAAAATGAACACTCGGAACTTCAGAGGTCTTAGACTCCAAGAAGTTGGGCTTCTAGGCTGTTTATGGTGGCACACATCCCCACCCTGTGTTCTAAGCAAGTCAGCAGTTCTAAGAATAGAGTCAAGCCCTCCACCAGATCTATAGGCATTTCCACCCATGTCAGTCATTCCCTGGCCGTTGAGGTACAGAGGGCTGGAAAGCTAAAATAGACTTATTTGTAAATTTCTGGAAACGTTTTGTGGCGGGTGCAAAAAATCTATTCTAAGTGGTAAGAGTTTTCAGGCCAACTCTGGATTTTTCTCTAGCAGGATGTTAGTAGAAACAACCTCTTCTTTCATTGGTCACACTCCAGCAGCTTTGGCAACAGTCCTTCACTTAGAGCGTTTGTCACATGCCGTTCTCCTTTCTTCTTCCTCCTCCTCTCCTTTGGTAGGTAGTATATATGTGTGGATGTGAATGGGGAAGTGTGTGTTGTCTCTCTCTCTCTCTCTCTCTCTCTCTCTCTCTCTCTGTGTGTGTGTGTGTGTGTGTGTGTGTGTGTGTGTGTGTGTGCGTGCGCATGCGTGAGAGCCAGATGTTGACTTTGCACACCTTCCCCTACCAAGCTTGCAGCTCTTTTTGAGACCGCGTCTCTTACTGAACCCAGAGCTTGCAGTCTTCACCGTACTGACTGCTCAGCAAGCCCTAGGGATCGGGCTATCTCTGTCACCTCCGCTCCAGCACACAGGTTTCACACACATCTGGAAAGTCAGAACACCTGTTTCTCTACATGGGTACTAGGGATCTGTATGGAAATTTGAGATATATACTTATTGATTTTATCTGAGTATGCATTATATAGAGGAAAGTGCATATTTCTATCAGTTTGATAAATAGCACTCCATGAATTTACATAGAGACTTGTATATACATGTACATACGAACACACAAGTGCATATATATATATACACATTAGAAATGCAGATAATTTGCTAACTTGGTCTTTGCTGCTTCTAAAGTGAGAATTAGTTGCTGGAAACTGCACCCTTTCTAAACCAGGATTCTGTGGGTCTAGCCACAGTCACTGGTAGGCCTGGCCTGAGACTTCAGGGGCCAGCTTGGTCCACCCCTAATCACACTGTCTGAGCCTGGTTATGACAGGAGTAAGCCCCCACAGCGTGGGGTTCTGGGGAGACCTCACAGAGTGTTGAGCTTTAGACAAGGAAGAGGCATTAGGGAATCCACTCATGGCGTGAAGCCCTGGAAAACCCCGGGCTCCTGCTGCTCTGCTAACTGTGGCCCAAGTTCCCTAGGTGTCAGCACCTGGCACGTCTCCATGTCCCCGAGGAAACCTAGACTTACTGCGCTCAGAAAACACCTGCAGGCGCGATGATGGCGCTGAGCAAGCTTCCGTGGAAGGTGCTTCCAAAGCCCACAGGCACTAGACAGCACAGAAAGAACCATTCTAAGAGGCTGCATGTCTGATGCTGTGCTGTTAACTGTTACACGTCACAGAGGAGCATCTGAAGTTCAGAGCGGACCTGGGAGGCCCATCTTTAAACTCCAGGAGCCCTTCCCGCCACAGCACCCATGGCCACCATGTGCAGTAATGTAGCTTCATTTAATTCAAGAACAGCCCGTGTGTGAGAGCATGTTCCCAGAACAGCCCGTGTGTGAGAGCATGCTCCCAGAACAGCCCGTGTGTGAGAGCATGCTCCCAGAACAGCCCGTGTGTGAGAGCATGTTCCCAGAACAGCCCGTGTGTGAGAGCATGCTCCCAGAACAGCCCGTGTGTGAGAGCATGCTCCCAGAACAGCCCGTGTGTGAGAGCATGTTCCCAGCTATCAACTGCAGCAGCTCTCCTAGGACTCCAGCCTTGAGGTAAAGCTGGGCAGTGGGAGGGAAAGTCTGCCGGTTGG
>NC_046167.1:1129746-1324746 GCF_011064425.1 Rattus rattus | reverse complement strand
CTACATAGTATCACATTTGTTATTGTGAAATCGTAGGCACAATGTCCAAACGAGGCGTTTTTGAATGCATGCTTTCCTCCTCATTTAATAAACCGTTACTTCCTTCATTTTTTTAAAATCTTCATCTGGGTCAGGCTTTATACGCTATGAGTGGATCATTTCAAAGAGCCACTGATTCCACTTGCCCTGCTTATTCCTATCATATCGATCAGCTCCCCTTGGCTGATTTCTCTTTTTCACTTTTTTCTTGCCTTAACTTCTGCTTTACTTAGTTTTGGTTTCTTGAGAACAACTGGGTTGATGACTTCAGACACTGTCCCTCTAGGAATTTCTATGTCAGCATTTGAGTTTTATTTATTTATTTATTTATGTGCGTGTGCAAGTACATGTGTGCACATGTGCACTTGAGGAACACAGGTAAATTTAGGAGTTGTTCCTCAGGTGCTAGGCATCTCATCTTTTAAGACAGGGTCTCTTTATGGCCTGGAACTTGCCAAGTAGACTAGATGGGCTAGCTATGAAGCAGCTGGGGTCCTCTCATATCCACATCCCCATCCACTCTGATTTTCTACAAGTACAAGTCCCAGGGTGAAAGAGAAGGTATCAATGCGGTTTTCCAAATCTCTGGTTTGTGTGAGCACCCATATTCGTTAGGTGGTCAAACATCCTTCGGAGATGGAACTTAATACATACTAATCAGGCAGGAATCATGGAGTCTTCTGGCCGTACAGTCACTTGAGCTAGTTTTGAATGATTAGGACTGTAAAGGGGACTTCCTACAGGTTCTAAGAGTGACACCCACAGGTCACTTTTCAATATTGCATTCTTGGGACCAGGTTCTGCCTGAGTGATGCCATTCTCTGGGACAGAACATATGGTTACACATGGACCACCCCAAGACTGCACCCCAGCCTCACCATGAAACAGAAAGAGAACAATCAAGTGCTAATTCCATAGGCACCATTGCTGCCTCGTCAACACCCATGGGTCCTTCACCTCAGTCACCCCTTGCTTGAGAAGGTACCCTCTCTTCAACAGACAAAGCTCCTGACCTAAGTTAGAATCTTTCCTGGCCAATCCCACAGCCTGGTTAATCATTTCACAAATTTGGCTTGAGAAAGGAAATAGGCCCAGGGTCCTTCTCTTCCAAAATCAAGGCAGGGAGCTCTGCTGTTTCGTCAGTTCTCAGAGACCACAGAGCAGCATTGAAACCTTAAGAAACAAATAGCTCACATGTTCAGAGACCACAGCCTCCTAAACTTCCAAATGACACATACAAGAAAGGCCACAGTCTATACCAGGAGGATCAGAAAGTGCCAACGGGGAGGGCAGAGAGCAGCCCACAGCAGCACTGAGGCCGTGCCAGCCCTCAGAGTGTCCAAGCTAGCATCACTGGAAAACTATGTCTAGTTCCAAAGCTTTGCTTAACAAATCCTACCTGACCAATAGTAACAGAAAGCTTATTTATATTTTAAATGTACTTCCCTCTGTTGCAATGCAGATAGAAGGTTCCGGAAGACCCTTAGCTATAAACCAATGATCACACATTATCACTTTGTAGAGCTCACAGTGATGGTTCTGAATTGGGAGATCTGGTAATTGGAAGAAATAACTCGACTTCTAAGCCAGAGGGACTGAAACCCAAGAAGACATCTGTGTGTTTGTTTTGCCAGAACCCAGCAGCATCAAATCTCTTTTTATCAACTTCAGTGCAGACAATAACTTTAAGATTTCTGTTTTACAGAACATTTTAAGCAGTAGGAGCTTTAGAAGTGAACGGACATACGATGGCCAGGACAGGATCATTCCCCTTGAGTTCAAGGGTGGACCATTCATATGTGCAGAAGGCAAAGCCACTCTATTGCTGATGGTCGTGAACTGTGCTGCCCATGGCTCTTTCACTGCTGTGGGTCTCACCAGCTGGCATAGCGTGGCCAGTACTGAGTCTCAGGGTCCTTCTGGCCCTATCACCCCACATTGGGATTATAATTATATTCTACCATGTCCGGGTGTTTGCTCACATTAATTCTTCCGTTGGAGTTCAGGCAAGCTCTTTGCTCACTGAGACATCTCCCTGGTCCCCTTTACCTACATTAATGGCTTCTCAGATACTATGCTTGGGGGCTTTTATGTGAATGATCCAGGGTTCTCTAAGCTTTCAGGACTCCTGGCCTCTTTTGAGGGCTATGAATATAAAAACTGACATCCTAGTGGAAAAGTCAGGATGTTGGCTTGGTTATCTAAGCCCATTTTCCAGGCTTTCTTCTAACTAATGTTCTGTATCAGTGTCAACAGTCATCCGTTTTGAGATTTTGAGTTGATCCTGTTCCACAGCAGCAGTAGCAAGTAGCCAGTGCGTAGGTGGACCTGGTCCGTCCAAAACAGTGTTCAACAAGGTCCTCACACAACACGGTGGAAACGGTTCTTATTAGGCGCACGTGTAGCGGCCCACAACTGCTGCTTTTAATAATATGTGAGCCCTTAGCTTCGTATGCTTTCGGAGCTGTTAGTGCCAGAGCTATTAAAATGAGTGATTCAGAATCGATCCTGTCTCGGCTTTGGTCATCAGGAAGCACAACGTTCCTCACAACACTCCTCTCAGCTGGTCCAAGTCCTCTGCACAGTCCTCCAAGCATGCACTTTGAAGCCCATTAGAAAGTGGGGTTTCATTTGGGGTCAGAGGTGAGTGGCAATGAGTAGAACAGATCTGCCTTGGGCCTGAGCTCATAGAGGATGCTGAGACCAGTCCATGCAGGTGAGGGTGTCTCTTCCGGGCTGTTCTCTGGCCCACCTCTTCTCTGACAGTAGCCACTTCAGGTACAGCTGGCTCACAATCTTGATTCAGACTTGATTCCCATGAATCCTCCATGAATGCAGAAGTCAAACGGGAGAAGCGCATGCACGGAATGCTGAGGGCAGGTAAGGAGCCTCCTCACCCAAGTAGTGTGTCAGAGACAGGTCGAGGTGAAGGCAGGTGTTTGCCAGACAGTGGCTGGGCAGGTGCTGTGTCCAGAGAAGAGGAGAGAACTGTGACAACGAAAGGGTGGAACTAAGAACGAAGCCTACTTCCTACGAAATGCCGCAGTCTCCAGTTATGCTCTTGTTTCTCTTCTAATGACTCTCAGGAAACTTCAGCGGGCCTAGGCCATAGGCTTAATGACATTAGCCACACTTGCAGCAAATGGATCCTGAAGGCTTAGTGGGTGTAGGAGCAGCTCAGATATCTCTTCTTCTCCTTTTGGCTTCCCCTCTGATCCCCAAGAATGCCACAGCAACCTGAGTCCCCTTGTCTGACAGTCAATGCAGGGCAGGAGGAAAGACAGCATAGTGTTCCTTTCACAGAGCCAAGTGTCTTCAAAAGGAGCCAAGTTATCCCTGAGACCATCAAAGGGGCACATCGCAGCCCATTCTCGCTGACAGACACAGGAGCCCCCACGAGTGAGGGCAGCGCAGATCCTACTTAAAGTCAGAGTTAGTGGTAGGAAGTGACAGGGAACGAGGGGGAGTTCTGAAGCCCTCAGTACCTGCAGAGGCCAGGAGGTGCATGGATCCCCTGGGACTGTAATTACTAGGTTCGGCGTCACCTTGCGTGTGTCCCCTAGAACAGTCAGTGTCTCCATGTCCCCAGTCCTCGTGTCTCCAGCTCCCGTGTCTCCATATTTTTATTTTAAAAATATTAACTATAGTGTTTTATATTAACCTTTGTCTACATGGCTCTGAACAGTAGAGGCCCCAACTCTACAGGCCTGGACCATAAACCTGGTTGTCTAATTAAGATGGTAATAAATGTCTCTGCTATTTGTGGATTTCTCCGATCGATTTGATGTGGTTTGCACAGACAGGTGAACTTACTGGCATCGTTTGTTTATTGATTTGCTTGCTCCATTTTTTTTTAAAATGTTGCTTTCCAGACAAATAGAGCCTCTCTCGTGAATTTGTCAGTCTGAGAAGCTAGAGGAGTCGATCAACAGAACACTGATGCTGAATTTCAGGCCAACGGTAGCCTAGACGGATATTCTTTAGAAAATTAAGGACTGCTATGAACTGGTTTGAGGAAGACAGACTTCTCAGAGCAATGAAGACAGGGACATCGATTTCTTTAAATGTGGGAAGAATTTGTAAAGAAGTTTAGTCAAGTATGAGATCTGTGAGGCGGCCATTTGCATCATGAACAGCTCCAGGCGTTTGCAGGTCATCTCGGGAGGAAGCAGCAGCCAGAGCCAGCACAGGCCATTCCAGGGGCTGGAGCTGCACAAGTGGTGGCTCCACTGGGTACAAGACATCACTGGAGCCACACAGCACAGGACAGTGAAGGCGGCAGGCATCCGACTGCTCATGGGATGATACAGGAGGAACCCACAGCCCCTGTTGATGGAGAGGCCAAGACTGATACAAAGATGATAAAAGAGAAATCAGGCTTGAATGTTTAAAGCTTTTACTTAACACGCTCCCAGGAGTGCTGAGTAGTCAAAAATCAGCTTAGAAACTGGAGGGAAATTGAAAAGGAAAGAAGCACAGGGAGGAGGAAGCAGCCTTAGCCCAGCTCAGCCGGGACCTGGAGCCCCACACAGCAGGCAGGACTTTGGGATCCAGCTGGAACCCACAGAGCGTACGGTTCAGGGGCCAGACTGAAGATGCTCCTTGGGAGGCAGCTGGCCCAGTAGAAGAGATGACAATGGGGGAAATTTCTGAAATGGAGAAGAGGTTCGAAGGCAAAAAAAATCAGAACTTATCAGAAATCTGAGTAGGTTAAAAAACCAGCAAAATAGACACACTCACGTCAACTAAGACGAAACCCAAGGACCAAGAGGACCCTAGGGGCTGCCAGAAGGCTGGGCACAATCAGGGAGGGGAAAGTAGAAAGCCAAGTTGGGTTCTGAGAAGTATTTGCCACATAGAGATTCAAAATGAGGGGAGAGCATACCCAGCCCCGCAGTGCTCAGCTCCTCTTACACACAAAAACGAAGAACGTTTTTTAAAAAAAGAGCTAATCATTGTCAAATGTATGAAGAGAGCCACTCACCGTGCTCCTGGGGTGTGCATATGAGGCCCTGCTGTGTGGCAGGAAGAGTTGTTACCTCCGTGTATGCACGGGCCATATTCCACTCCGATGCTGCTGCCTGTATTTCCTTAAGACCCTCTATTGGGCTTGGCACTAGATCTCCCAGCATCCTTACGTAAGGACCGACAACTTACCCTGAGCGCACATAGGAAAGGGGGTTAGGATAGGAGGAATTCTTTGGCCTCTTATTATCACGTTATCAGGAAGGATAAGGAGTGAATGTTTGAAGACTTGGAACACAGACAGATGAAGCCCAGGAGAAAGTGCAGCCTGAGCAGAAATGCAGCCAAGTCCCCTTGCCTGGCCCTCGAGGAGAAGCCAATCCTGACAGGAAAGCTCCCAGCTAGCAGAGGGCCCACCACTGCTGCTGACTCTGCCTACAGAAGTCAATCTGGATCCCATTGCCTTTACGTTGAAGCTTCTCATTTTCTCTGGTTTGGTTCCTCCCTCAGGTCAACTGTGACTGCAGATGGAATCAGGAGAAAACAGAGCCTATGGGCTGGCAGGTTTGAGTGTGTGCCCACAGCTGAATTACTGGAAATGCCAGGCAGACTTTCCCAAGTACCACAGGCATGTCTGGCTTCTGAGTTTCAGCGGGAAGGGCTTTCTTGCTTCCACCCCTGCCCCCTGTGAACAATATGAACTGGACTTAATACAAATACAGTAAACCAGCTTCCTCTTGACTTATTTTGAGGTAATTTTCGCCTTTGTGTAAACTGCCATAGAATTTTTTTTTGTTTTATATATTTTTATGTACAGGAGTGTTCTATCTTCCTATGTACATGACAGACATCAGATCCCATCACAGATAATTTCGAGTTACCATGTGGTCACCATGTGGCTGCTGGAAATTGAACTCAGGACTTCTAGAAGAGCAATCAGTACTCTTAACCAGCAAGCCATCTTTCCAGGCCCTTTAAACCATATTTAAGTATTAAAAAAATAATGATTTCAATAACAACCAAGTCAGATTTATTTCTAATTTAAAGAATTTTTAGTAATTTTGGTAGTGGTTCACGATGACACAGGAAAATTGTAATTAAGTTGGAGATTAAAAATAATAATGTCAGGGGGATCTAGCCAACTGCCTTGCCTGTAAAACAATGACTCAGAAAACAATTCTAATGTACACGTTGTTTCTTCCTGATGTATGGAAAACCAGAGGCAATACCGTGCCCCTCCCCCATACACGCACTGCTGCTGTGACTCTGACTTCTCAGGGCTGAGGCAGCCGGACACACCTGCATCCACATAGAAAGACTGCACACGCATGCCCACCGCTCCCAACACCCAGGTACTATCACAGAACCCTCTTTGTTGTGTTTCAACAGTACTGCTTTTTATCTTATAAGGTAACCCCCACCCCCAAATTAGGACCCACTGAACATCTCTCCAAGGCTCTTGCTCCCCTGGTTTTCAGAACATCTATTATAACCACACTCCCGCATCCATGGTAAGAACTGATGCTGAAGCCCAGAGCTCCTTCCTCTAAGATTCAGCTCAACTAAGATGAGAAATTTGGGCATATAGATTAAAACAAGTGCCATTTTGTAAGCAAATTGATCTCGTAAGAAAGCAGCCAAACAGGTGTGAGTAAATCGGAAGACACACTTGTCTCCCATTTTTAAGAATGCAGTAAATAAATTTATCCTAAAAAAACAAAGACACGGAACTCACAGGGATTAGAAAGCGTGAAAAGAGACGTAACAAAAGGTGATTATTTTATTATGGTAGATGTTTTAAAGCATGCCTTTAAGTTTGCCTTTTCTAGATCTCCTGTACGAATTTTTGTTTAGCAAACACATCTTTGGAGTATTGACAGCCCAGCTGCAGGAAAGAACGCCCTGATTGGAAAGCGTTTTCTGGGAAGTAGCGTTAGGAGCTTATGCATCCAAAAAGAAATGCTTAGATCTTAAATAGTCCCATAAATCCCCCAGTATTTGAATCTACGGAGATGCCAGCTTATTTGTAACTCAAGCCACTTGCAAAAAGTTTCCATCCCCAAGCAAACCTCAACATGTAATCTAAACACAGAGGGGTAGACATTAGTTAGCCCCACACAAGGCACAGGGTTTGGAGCTGAGCTCTTGGTAGGTGCAGTCCCCTTTGCTGCCCACCATCAGCCTTGTCGGGATTGTTTGCATGTCCTGAGAGACAAAACCAAGAAACTATAGTGAAAGGATGAAATCCAACGTGGTATCCTGCAGCTTCTGAATGGTAACTGGAAGGCTGTTGAGAGATGTAGACTTGGGGTCTGGTTCATTTCACTGTATTATTTTTTTTTTGCTTGTGTCTTTATTTTTAAAAGAAGTTTTAATCGATGATAAAGAAAGTGGAGACACAGAGAGACGAACTGAAGCCATGAGCACATGACGGTGGCAGACTTGGAGCTGGCCCTGAAACTCGTCCCTGAGCCCTGGGCTCAGCGGCTGTTTTTCTGTTCCACACATTTCCAGCAGAGCGAGTCACCTGAATTTTGAGGAAGAAAAGGCCACATAATAATGAAGTATGATGACATTGTTTCTCTGCAAACTATTGCAGAGAAAAGGGGGTGAGGATATGAAATAAGTCAGTAGTGTGTAACACAGCATAGGAACAACAACCAACCGTTCCAATCACCAGAGACGAGCTGCCTTTGCTCTCCTCAGGACTGACCGTGCTTTTTCCCCCTGCTGCCCAGACAGTGGATTCAGGCGTCACTGGGAGAGATCAAGTTCAGAGCTCATTGGGAAGTTCAAAAGATCCGAGAGTCACTCTGGTTTGAGACATGCCCTGTTGCCAAAGGTTAGTAAGCCCAGGGGCAGGAGACAGTAGGCAGACTTGGTTAGGCCTTGTGAGTGGTGCCCTCTATCTGAGTGGTGCCCTCTCCTCTGCAAGGTATAATTCCAGATTAGTGCTCTAACAAGGGCCTCTGGCAAACGAGCGAAGACAAAAACGGACAAGGCCACAGATATTGGTGTTTAAATCGGTCTGCAGTCTCGCATGATAGCAGGGTGATCATGATAAAACTGCCTGATCATGGACTATCTGTCTACCACTTCGACTTTACCTTTAACTAAATTCCGTGCACCTCTAAGGGTTTCCTGGGTCCTGCCTCACTAAAAGTCATAGTAGACCGAATGCCACAGGGCTATGACAATGAATATGTATGTGGTAGAAAGCAGCCTCCAACTTCTACATCCATAAGCACCCACTCCTCCACCAAACATCACTTCACAGGACACGGGAGAGTGGTGGTCACTGAGGAAGAAGCACAAAGAATATGTATACGGAAGCAAAGGGCAGAAGAACTGGTTGGATTATGAGGGGATGATGCATTGTCTGGACAGATGCTCTGTCTCCAGCCACCTTGACTAATCACACGTAGGTGACTGGAAGCAAAAGAACTCTCTTGATATCTCAGAGCCTCTCAACTTCCATGTGCCCGTGGTCCTTGATGGTAGCTGGAATGCCCACATGCCACCTCATCCCTTCATCCATCCTCAGAGGGTCACCACCTGAGGGCCTCCTTCAGGATCTGCCTTACCCCTGTGCCTACCTCCCCAAATGCTAGCTAGTGCGGGGTCCCCTAGTGAGCACGTCTTATTCACTCTGTCAGACATACTTCATCTGTGAAGGTCATGTCCTCAGGGCCCAGAGGCTAAGACTTAGACATAGTGCCTCTCAGATCAGAGATAGGGAACAGGTTTTTGGCAAGTAAGAGTGACATGAGCGAAGGTCACAGGGGCTGCAGGCAAGAGACAATAAAACCTGGTCCTGGGAAGCAAGGTAGGGAGATGGAGTGTGAAGATACCCTAAAAGGGTGGGAAGTCTGCTGCACCTGAGGTCTGAGTGCAGGGACTCACCCTTCTGGGCCTGGTTTTGGGGCAGGGTTGATCTGGAAGTCATTCTAAGGGACTTTCATTACCTCTTCAAGGAATCCACGATGCTGAAAGCTAGGGGTTCCCTTAACTTCCCAGATGAACCTGGAGCCAACAGTTTCCCTTAGTTTCCCCAGATGAGCCTCATAGCCAAGTCTTTAGACACACAATGTGTCAGAGCATCTAACATGGCTTTACCAAGTGTTATGTGGACAGCTCAGCATAGGATTATAGTACGTCAGCTTAAGCTTGCCAAATGCACATCATCACATACAGTGACTTGCATTTCAGAGCTCACAGCAACCTAGAGAGAGAGATAAAAAGACTATAGTTCTCAGGTAAGGAAGATGGCGCCTTACACACACCCCCACCTCCCCACCCCGAGCCCACTTGCTTTTCTGGTGTATTTAAGCAGGCAAGGATCCTGGACTTGAGTTCTACTTCAGACTTTGTAAACAGCCGCATGAAAACCTGCTTCCGGTGGCACAAGATCGAAGCAGCTAAGGGCACTCCCACTTAGGAAGGTAGAGCACCGCAGGCTTCCCGACTCCGGAATGCAACTAGGATTCCGCTTGCTTTCATAAGAGCTGGTTCAAGAATTTTTCAACAGAAAGAAAAACAAAAGCCTGAAAAATGAAAACACTAGAGAGGCTAAGGGGTGCCGAGGAGATGGATCTACTCTTGTCTGCCCCTTGTCCAGCAGAGACTCATAAGCTTGGAGGTCCTTGGAACCCAGCTCCTTGGCAAAGACACCGGATGCATCTGTGGGACCCCTGGGCACAGCTCTTGAGTTCTTTCCCCACAGCCTCGGCCTCTCAGTGAGGAGTGACATGCTGTGTTGCAAGTTCACAGAAAACTTAACTGAACGGGGCCTTTGTTAAACCGTGATCTAACCCTGAAGCTGTCTGTCTCTCAATGGTGGCAATCTGTCTCCACTGTCAATCACATGAGCAGCCACTGCCCTCTGTAGGTCGGCCAGCCTGTGGTGCACAGCAGAGAAGCAAGCTTGATGAAGTTTGGGTGCAGAGAGCTCCATTTTCTGAACCCATAAACTTTCATTTGGTTTCCGGGGTTTGGGGCCCTCAGCAGTGATGTTGATGGTATAGGGTGTACAACGTCGGCCTTGCATTTCCCGGGCTTTAGCCTTTGTTCCCTGGCCCTACAGCTCTGGGTGTTGGCTATGCTGTAGAGCTAGCATTGAGCTTAACTCTGCTTTACAGAGACTTCGGCTCAAACTGAAAAAGGGCTTTGCACAACTGTGTCCAACAAAAAACTTAACTGCAGACGTGCAAAGGTCTACTTGATGTCTCCATTAGTTACGGGAAAACTAATTTTCCTAATTTAAGTTTTTTAAGGAACGAGCTACATTACATTAAAATTATCCACACTTCTAGATAATAGAACAGCTTACGAATGTGTTTTTTATAATGATGCTAGAAAAATATGTTGGTTTGTAATCTGTATTTTATTCAGCTTTCCTTTCTTGGGGAGAAGGGAACAATGGGATTGCATAAGTTGAACACCAAGTTATGACTTCCCAAATTAAACATTATCCACATCAGCTCCTGTCTCTGGTTCATGTGAGGATACATTTACCCAGCTGCTTTTCATAACCCCAAACTCCTGAACATAATCATAAATTCTCTAGAACCAGAATAGAAGCCCGAATTCCTTTCTTACATAACTACCCGTGTCTTAGAATGTGGTTCGGATGTGAATAGAGCTCCTGTGTGGATCTGCTGATCCCACGTGATCAGTTGACCCTGTGTCACTCTGGAGGGGTTTGCCCAACCCAGCATCTCTAGAATTGGGGAGGCAACCCCAGGAGGAATCCCACCTGTGTGGGGATGACCAAGACCACAACAGCTTCGGAAGACTGGGTGTCCTCGGTGCCGGCCTCCTGGCTCTACAGACTCCCCAGGGACTTCGCCAGCTCACACATGTATTGATTTGAATGTATCATCTAAATTCGAGTGTCAGTTGTCTGGCAGAAACTGAGTCTGTTCTCTTTAGCTTAATCTAATTTCAAAGACCCCACCAGGCAGTTACTATGTACTAAAATGATGTCTAGCACCATGGTTACACGGGAGCCATGTTTTAAGCTTCACCCTCAAGATATGCATAAACCATAAGGCTGCATGCTATGACATCTGTGATCACAGTAACTCTCAGCAGATCTCCAGTAAGATCTATAAGAGCTGCTGAGGAGAAAGGAGCTGGGCCAGCCAAAAGTGAGCATGGTATAGGCAGAGGCAGGAGCGGTGGTCCTATACCGCTAACCATTACTCTTGTGTGCCAAAGAAGTGAACATAGGAACGATGTCAGAGCAGCAATTAAGGAGACTCTCGGATGGGGACCAAGAGTGCAAGTCAGAGTCACATTGCATGGATGAGCCTGGGTCAGTCTAGAGACCAAGGTCCAGCCAGTGAGCTACAGAAGAAAGTAACACATTGTAGCCTGGCTATTTGCTGGGAGGAGAGTTTTATATGCAACAGTTACGATGTGGAACTATGGCTGTCCGTCAGTCTGTAGTGGTGATTACACATAGGACACCTGAATATATACAACACAAAAAATACAAGGGTAACTGCTAAGTGTTCAGGAATGTTAGAGACTGAGACCTTAGAGGGTTTGAGGTGGTGGTTTCTGTCTCATGGCGTGTGCCCCTGCAGTTCTGGTGAGAGCATATTGTCTGTAGTGACAGATGCTGAGACAGGATTCATACGGTGGAGAAGGAGACCCGAGGTTGTGAGACCAGCTTTTCTATTCATCCCAAAGGAGAGCAAGCTGGGGGTAGAAGTTGAGAGAATGCATTAAATGTCACTAAAGAGAAACATAGAGGAGGACTTTGTAGTCGTGAAGGTAACTGGACCAAAAGAAAAACAAAGTAACAGGGAAGAGAAATTCTTTTGTTTTCTTCAAAGCAATACCTGCCAGGAGAAACGTTTCTCTGCAGAATGAGAGATGGCCCTTCCTTTAGACTACTCCTGTCCTGTGAAGTGTGAAGTATGTTGATCAATGTATCATATATAAGAGGACTGTAAAAGGTAGACATCACAGGTAAAACAGAAATGCCCCTTGTCTAGAATTTGGGAGACTTTCTCACTGTCTTTGGGCAATATATCATAGAGCTCTGGTTTAGCAGGTATGACAATTTGGAATGTCCTAGCCTCTGGTTAAATTTCATATTACATTTCATTATAAATGCAGCATATTTACTTAAAACATTTATATGTACTGTGTCAGGGTATGATGGTCTGTGGGGGAAGTGCTTGGATCCCTAACACTCTAAACTACAGATTACAAATGTTACAGTTCTCATAATCACACTATTCAGTAGTAACCACTGCGAATATAACAGGCATATCGTATATGAATCATGTATCTTGTAGGGTAATATCCATAGAAATCACATGGTATGTTCAACGTATTTACTTTGAAAATACGATACTTTTATAAAAGCTTAAATTGTAATTATGGATTATTCACAATAGCCAAGATGTCAAACCAGTCTGGTTGTCCATCAACAGGAGTGGCTAAGGAAATGTGATACTCACACAAAATGGAATTCATTCAGCTATAAAGAAAATTGAGATCATGGCAGTTTCAGGAAAGTTAATAGAACTGGAAAAAAATTATATTAAGCAAAGTGGTCCAGACTCTGAAAGACAAATACCATGTGTTCTCTAATATATGGATCCTAGATTTTCCTTTTTATATTGAGTGTATATGTGTGGGTGCAGGTCATGAAAGTAGGTATGGAGACACAGGACAGGAAAAGAGGTCTTAAGGAAGAGTAGGGGAAGAGAAGAGAGGGAAGGGTGTATCAGAATGTAGAGCATGAAAAGAGAGAAAAGGCTACCAAGTGGAGAAGGACCAGCAGAAGAGGCAGTAATCCGGGAGAGGGTGGAGGGAGATGATCAACAAACCATACAGTGTTTGAATGTATCTCTAAAGTTAACACACAAAGTAGTTGCAAAGTTTAACGTTGTTCCACACAATAGAACCCCACAGAAGAGCTATGGGTCTAATTCCTAAGGCAATGTCTGCCAACCTCATGCTACAAAGATGTGTGTTTCTTGTCTGCCACATATCCAGAAGGTCTTTACTCGTTTTTATTTTATTTTATTTTATTTTATTTTATTTTATTTTATTTTATTTTATTTTATTTTATTGGTTAGGTCTTGGTTTTAGGTTTGAACTTCATGCAATTGAATTTTCGTTTTTCTGCTTTTGGGGAGCATATATATATGGCGACTCCATTTAGATTCCTTTCACACATGTGTATATTTTACAAAGCTTCTACAGTGGTAGGTTTCCATAGTGCTTTTCAAGTAGCCTGTAGTGTTAATTGTCCTTCCCCACGTTTCCTCCTTGGCTCTTCCTGTCCATCTCTTCCCTTTTTATTCTTCCTATCTAGTTTTCCTTTATCTTTTTATATCACTATATCCTATTTCCCCTTCTTTGAAAGGTCCCTTTCTCCCCTAGTCCCTTAATAGCAGCCTAACTTCTGTGGTTACTCAGATATAAACACACACGTTTAAAGCTTAAATCGAGCATCCACAAATAAGCAGTATTTGTCTTTTATGTGTCTGGGATACCTGACTCAGGATGATTATTTCTAGCTACATCACCCAAAATTTTCATAATTTGATTTTTCTTAACAGCTAAATAACGTGCTATTGTCTAAACATGCCACATTTTAATTATCCAACTGTTTCCAACCTCTAGCTATTATGACTAGAGCATGAACGGGCAAGTGTGTGTCTGTAGTAAGGTGTTGAGTCCAAGGGTTGGATAGCTGTGTTTTACATTAGATTGTTTTTCAGCTTTTTGAGGAACCTCCACGCTGATTTCTATGGTGACTGTACCAATTTGTACTCCCAGCCACAATGAATAAGTATTCCCCTGTCCCCACATTCTCGCCAGTCTGTTTTACTTATCTTGACCATTTTGACTAGGGTAAGATGAATTCTCAAAGTAGCTTTAAATTGCTTTTTCCTAATGGCTAAGGGTTTTGAGCTTCTTTAAGCACTTCTCATCCACATGTGTTTCGTCTTTTGAGAACATTTATTTAGTTCTACATCCAGGTTTTAATTGGGTTATTTGTTTGCTTGATGTTTTAGTTTTTGTCTTGCTTTTGTGTGTATACACACACACACATACACACGCACACAATATATATATATACATATATATATATATGTATATATATATATTCTAGATACCCACCCCTATCAGATGTACAGCTGGTAAAGATTTTTCCCATTATGTAGGCTACCATTTTGCTCAAATGATGGTGTCTTTTGCTGTACAGAAGCTTTTTAGCCTCACGAGGTCTCACTAGGTTGGCCTAGTGTCTGTTCTAATAATGCCCCAGTCAGAAAGTCCATTTCTGTGCAATGAGTTCAAACCTACTCACTACTTTATTGATTCAAGGTAACTGGTTTTATGTTGAGGTCCTTGATCCCTATGAAGTGAATTTTGTGCATGGTGATAGATATGGATCTATTTTCATTGTGTGTCGTCCCCCCCCCATTTTGCTCTTGTTTAACCAGAACCATTTGTTAAAGATGTTGACTTTCCTCCAGTGTGTGTTTTGGCTTTGACAAAAATCAGATGTCCATAGTAGGTGGAATCATGTCTGGGTCTTCAATGCTACTCCATTCCCAATGCATCTGCTTTGTTAGTGCCATGTTGTTTTTATTACTACAGCTTAGTAGTACAACTTGAAACCAGGGATAGCGAGCTCTCCAGTGGGTCTTTCGTTATTTATTATAGGCTTTAGTTATGCCAGCTATGTTGTTGTTTGGTTGCTTGTTTTTTGGTATTCCCATATGAAACTGAAAATCGCTTTTCTTTAAATTTCTGTAAAGAATTATGTTCAAATTTTAATGGGAGTTTCGATGGATACGTAGATCGCTTTTGGTAAGATGGCTAATTTTCACATTAATGTTAATCACCCGCGGTCATGGGAGATCGCTTCTTCTCCTGGTGTCCTCTTTGATATTTTTTTCTTTAATGTCTCAAAAACATTATTCTACAAGTCTGTCAGTTGCTTGGTTGGAGCTATCTCAAGGCATTATTTGAAGCTATTGTGAAAGGTACTGTTATCTTGATTTCTTTATTAACACGCTGTCACTTGTTTTTACAAAGGCTATGGACTTTGTGTTAATCGTGTACCCTGCTACTTTGCTGAAGTGTAGAAGTTACCTGGTGGAGTCTTTAGGCTCATTGATGCGTAAGATTCTGTCCCCTACAAACAAAGCTACTTTGACTTCTTCCTTTTCTATTTGTATCCCCTTGATCTCTTTCAATTGTCTTATTGCTACAAAGATTTCAAGTATAATGTGGAATAGATATGGAGAGAGTAGAAATCCTTGTCTTGTTCCTAATTTTGGTGGTAATGCCCTGAGTTTCTCTCCATTTATGATGAGGTGTGCTGGGGATAGCTTGAGCCTGCTATAAATTGTCTTTATTATGTTGACATATGTACCAAATATCCTTAGTCTCTCCAGGACTTTTTATCCTGAAAGGGCGTTCTATTTCATTGAAGGTCATTTTTACATCTAATGAAATGGTGGGGTTTTTTGTTTGTTTGTTTGTTTGTTTGTTTTGTTTTGGTTGTTGTTAGTTTTGGTTGGTTGGTTGGTGTTTGTCTTGCAGTACGTCTATGTAGTGGATTAGGTTTATTGATTTATGTTTATTGAACCACTCCTGCATCTCTGGGATGAAACCAATTTGATCCCAGTAGTTGATCATTTTTAGGTGGTTGCGATTAGGGTTTGCAAATATTTTATTGAGAAATTTTAAATCTCTGTGTGTATTCTTTCTTTCTCACTGTGGTGCCCCATCCGATAGCTATGCCTCTTCCTCCTCCTCCTTCGTTTCTGCCCTCAGCCATGTGCAGACACCTCAGCTCTGCAGATTTCACAGTGGTCTGGGAGGGAGGGAGACTTACTTCTCCCGCAATGCCTGAAGGAAGCTGATTGCCCCAGCTCCCACTTCCCCAAAAGTCTTTTCTATTTTAACAGTCAGTCTGCAATTCTTTGACACTGTTCTACTTCTACCATGGAAAAAAAGTCTTAGTACTTGTGCTTTCAAAGTGATAACCCTCCTGGGGCTGTTGCTATAAGAACCTGAAAGCTTAGTGGCCCAGGATACATTGTATCCATCTCGACGTTACCTCTTAGCAGCCAGACTGCTTCCTGGGCAAATTTCCAATAAAAAAAAAGATGGGGAAAAAGAAGAGTTTATGGAAAAACTGAATTGAATTCTTAACTAGATGCTTTGTCTGTGAAATTTTCTTTAATGTGGAAATGTGGGGATAGTTTTAAAAATGTTTTATTTTCCCCTAACCTACCACTAAGTATTTAAGCTATTTCCCTTTGAAACCCGACAGTAGTTTCATTAGCATAGCTGCATAACAAAGATGGAGAGTCAGTTTGTGAAAAGTGGAGGGAAATTCCCAGCTCATTGTTTTTCCCTAAATGTAGAGGAACCAGGAGGATCTGGTGAGGCTAAGAGCTACAGAGCTTACCAAGCAAATGCAAGACAGCCAAGCACACACATGAGAGTGTACAAACATTCCACACATGCATTACAACACACACCATACATGCTCACACACACACACACATACACACACATACATATATATACTTACATACTCACCACACTTAGACACATCTCAAACTATGAACACACCACATATGCATACTATATACATATACATACATGCTCATGGCCCTTAACACATCACACACACACATACTACAAACATACACCACATATGCATACTGCACATATACACCATCACACACACACACACACACACACACACACACTCACACACACACACACCAATACACAGATTTACACATTCACCACACCATTTAGACAGACCAGGCTAAGCAGCAGTTTCCAGACTGACTCTCTTTCTGGGAGTTGGAAGGGCAGCATGTTTCCCTAGGAATGAGAGGATGCTGGCTCACCCAGGATGTTATTTATCAGGATTAAGACACTCCATATGGACTAGATTAGGGCTCGGTAGGTGGTGCCTGGATGTAAATTTCAGATGCCTGAGGAATAATGAGAAATCTGAGCATAATCAAGACACTCATTTTTCTAAGAGTTTATATTCCTTTAATGTATTGAAGAGCTAATGTTAAAGTAATTCTCTCTTCACTGGAACTCAAATTCTGGCACAGGAAATGAACAAAACAGCAATCCTAGAGTTTGTAACTTGGTGTACAGTGAAAGGAAAAGTTTCCATGCAGACACAGATGCCGGAGACCCCATGCCTCTCAGGCCCCAGGCCTCTCAGACTCCTTGCCTCTCAGGCTCCATGCCTCTCAGTTCTGGCTGTCACAGATGCCAGAGACCCCATGACACTCGGACCCTATGCCTCTCAGGCCCTGGGCTTGCAGTCACCTCCGCAACACTTGACCCTTTCTGATCCGCCATGTCTGTGAGATGTCTGGGAGTGGAAGCCACAATTGCAAGTGTGCTGGGTCTTCAGGAAAGGAGTGAATCAATTTGACTTGGAGACTGAGCCTGGGGTACTCAAGGGGTTGTTTCAGAGGCAGATACAAAATGCAGCCTGGATGAGGACGTCAGCCTGCCCAGCAGCTTCCTTCCATATCACCCAGACTGCACATGCGCCAGCCCCCCCCCACCTCGCCACACAACTGTCAAGAGTTCCATTGGTCTTTCCGGCCACCAATCACCCAACTCTACCTTGCCTTTTCCAGATCTTTCCACAGGACCTTACCTGTGCCCTTTGCTAGGAGGTCCCCTGCCTTTCCTCACTGTCTCATGGTCATATAGTTTTGCATTGCTGAATTCCAACTAGGTCACATAAAGAAGACACACACACACACACACACACACACACACACAAACACACAAACACACACACACACACACAGCTTATATAAATGTATGTTTTTCTAAGACAAATCCCATTATTTTACCAGGGTTTATTTTTATTTTATTTTATTTTATTTTATTTTATTTTTATTTTAAGCTCTTCTACATGATATTGATACAACTCTTAGGTCAGTCACTTTAATTAACCAATTAAACCCTGTTAAATAATCCAAGGTTATCACTTAATTGCTAGAAGTACTGTTCATGATTTGTAGCATCTACACATAGAATAGCAGAAAGGCAAGACACAGAGGACTTGGGGTCTCCTTAGAAACACAAAATAAGATTAAAACAGTTGCAGGAAAAGAAAACATTAGCGAAGAAAGAACAAGCCTGGTTTTATTATGGGTTGGACTTGAATTACACTGTTCAAATATTGATAGGAAAGTCTCTGTAGTGCCCTCTCTCTCGTTGCCTCCTTTGTTGTGATGGCTGCCATGCGTTCTTAGGAACCCGGTTTCTATAGCAACGTCTTGATTTCCCCATCCTAACACTTCAGCTGTAAGAATTTCCCTATTGTTTAAGATGAATACTATGAAGTGACTCACATTGTTTAAGGCTGTTTCTGAGTTTTTATGTCGACTTCAAAGAATATTTGATCATGGTTTTGGGAGAGAAAACTCGTATATTTCGGGACTGAGTTTTATTTCGTTTATAGGCATCTTTAGTCTTGGCTGAGCACACAATCTTAAGAAGTCAGACTTTTGCATCCATGATTCTGCTTTTGTGGAGTATTTTGCCACATAAACTTTAGCCCCCTTACCGCACTCTTCCAAAGTAGGTTTCTAGTTAGCTTTTCCAAACCTTGTTTTCAAGCGTGTCCACTCCTCACCTCATAGTTTTTTACGTTTGTAGCTCTGTTATTCAAGTTAGACGATGTTCATCTATGTAAAGACTTACTTGTGTAAAACACTCCTCCTCAGGTACCTATGTCCTTCCAGGCTCTGTCAGCGCCATATCTCTGTATTCCACTGCAGTTTCTCCCAGACATGTCCTCAGTAGCTTTCTACTCCCCCATAGAAATCTGGTTTCCAACTTCACACAAAGGTCATAGTTGTCTCTTCCGCCCCCCTGGATAATTGTGGTTTTTACTTTCAGGGTCAGTAGCATGGTTTTTATGGTAACAGCATGTATGAGCAAGCCATGCAGTTGGGTATCCCTGAGAACTGGTACTGGTATGTGAAGGGACAGGTTTACGGCTGTGCTATCTGAGTCTGGAGTGCATAAGGGGAAGGGCAGGTGATATTTGTAACAAGGTTTGTTTGATCACCATGTCTACTGTTTCGAAAACTTCATTCAATTGCAGGCACCTATGAAATCGATTGGTATTATCTCTTGTGTTTTTGTGTCTTGCCCATTTAAATGCCACTGAAGAAAAGATAAAGCTCAGGGCTGCTACGGCATGGCTCATCTAAACAAGGAAGCTAGTTCACATGACTCAGTTACACTCAATAGAACTTTCTTCTACATTCAGATCTCCTAATGAGCAGTTTAACCAAATACGCTCGTGTTGCCGTGTGTGTCTACCATGAAAGCTGATCAGTTAATTTCATCGACTATCTGCACATGAGTGTTGGGATGGAGTGTCTCCTCACTTCAGTGAGATCCAGGTTGAATTCCCACCAAACACCTTGCCTTGTTTATCTTGCTTTCTTTCCTTTCTTTTGAGTCATGAGGTATACCTGTGGGATTTCTCCCCAGCAGCACTCCTATCATTCTACAAATCCATTAAAACATTCTGATTCACCACTCCTTAGAAAGACCAATGCTTTCTATAGTTATTATTTTTTTTTGAGGGTGCAGCGTACTTTTTTGATGGTATTCAAGAGAGAAGGGAGGGCTCCCTAGGCCCCTCCTGTTATGGGGTCTGGGATGGAATTGTGAGGGAGATGCTCAGTGTTGGGGGCTGAGTTGGGATGGGGACTCCTCAGCAACTGAGGGCCTCTCTCTTGCTCTCAGTGTCCTTGCTGGGCTGGGTGGTCCAGGGTTTCTTACTCCTTGGAGGCCATGTAGGCCATGAGGTCCACCACCCTGTTGCTGTAGCCATATTCATTGTCATACCAGGAGATGAGCTTCACAAAGTTGTCGTTAAGAGCAATGCCAGCCCCAGCATCAAAGGTGGAAGAGTGGGAGTTGCTGTTGAAGTCGCAGGAGACAACCTGGTCCTCAGTGTAGCCCAGGATGCCCTTTAGTGGGCCCTCGGCCGCCTGCTTCACCACCTTCTTGATGTCATCATAGTTGGCAGGTTTCTCCAGGCGGCAGGTCAGATCCACAACGGATACATTGGGGGTAGGAACACGGAAGGCCATGCCAGTGAGCTTCCCGTTCAGCTCTGGGATGACCTTGCCCACAGCCTTGGCAGCACCAGTGGATGCAGGGATGATGTTCTGGGCTGCCCCACGGCCATCACGCCACAGCTTTCCAGAGGGGCCATCCACAGTCATCTGAGAGGCAGTGATGGCATGGACTGTGGTCATGAGCCCTTCCACGATGCCAAAGTTGTCATGGATGACCTTGGCCAGGGGGGCTAAGCAGTTGGTGGTGCAGGATGCATTGCTGACAATCTTGAGGGAGTTGTCATATTTCTCGTGGTTCACACCCATCACAAACATGGGGGCATCAGCGGAAGGGGCGGAGATGATGACCCTTTTGGCCCCACCCTTCAGGTGAGCCCCAGCCTTCTCCATGGTGGTGAAGACGCCAGTAGACTCCACAACATACTCAGCACCAGCGTCACCCCATTTGATGTTAGCGGGATCTCGCTCCTGGAAGATGGTGATGGCCTTCCCGTTGATGACAAGCTTCCCATTCTCAGCCTTCACTGTGCCGTTGAACTTGCCGTGGGTAGAGTCATACTGGAACATGTAGACCATGTAGTTGAGGTCAATGAAGGGGTCGTTGATGGCAACAATGTCCACTTTGTCACAAGAGAAGGCAGCCCTGGTAACCAGGCGCCCAATACGGCCAAATCCGTTCACACCAACCTTCACCATCTTGTCTATGAGACGAGGCTGGCACTGCACAAGAAGATGCGGCTGTCTCTGGAACAGGGAGGAGCAGAGAGCCTCTATAGTTATTATTAAGATCACTAAAATTACTTCTCTATTATTTTTAAAATAATTTGTGCCTTTGCCTCATCCAATAGATTGAAGCCTTCTCATTAAAGGGCATTTCTGCCAAGTCTAGCCAAAATACAGAGGCCAAGACTGTCTATTCTTGTCTTGGCTTCTTTGAGGTTGAGAAAGGGACATTGCTACAGGAACAAGACCAGTGTCATCCATCCAGGGCTTTCTGAGTAGTTACTACTGTCTCAGTAAGTCCCAGAACAAACATGGTGTCCCTATTTTGTGTACTGGGTCCTTGGACTATAAGTAACTGAGGTTCAAGATGTTTTAACCCAGCTCCCATACTGCCAGTCCTTAGCACTACACTGCAAACTTGTGTAAAAGTAAATTTAAGTTATATATACACACAGATGCGTCCACACACACAACACATTATGCACACATTACAGATACTGTCCATGCATAATACCCTGTAAACATCACATGCACACAGTCCCTATGCACAATATACAAGCACCACACATATCACACATTACACACATGTACCACACAAACTGCACAAAAGATATACACCCTGCATACATACCACATATATTTTACACAATGCAAAAACACAACACACTACAGCATACACAATATAATACATATACTCTCCTCATGTACACACTTCACACAATACACATAACTACACACAAAATCAATGTACATACTCCACATACACACCACATGCACACACATACATGCACATACATACAGACACACACATGCAAACACACACACACACACACACACACTCATAACACTCATATACCACACATAAAACAGACACAACAGATGTAACACATACACTCAAACACATTCATTCCCACCTCATGCACAGTGTTATTCCATGACATGCTTAGCAACACTGACTGCTGTGTGTGCCTAACAAGATATATACATCCAATCATGTCATGTGCCTTGGATAAAACTCTGATGCTCCTTGTACTCTCAGTATAATAAAAACCAAATGTCAGATGCACACGTGTTTTCTGGGAGAAAGAAGTGGAGAACTCGGGTCATGTTCTGAGCAATTTCTCTGAGGGTTAGCATCTGCCAAACTGGAGTACCTTAAAAGAAACGAGTCCTGGGCGCTTGCCTCTGCGAGTGGAGAAGGGCCTACTTGCAAGGTTCAAATGCATAGGGCCCTGGACAGCCCTGGAGGAATTTGGAGAGCATTTGGGCCTGCTGTGAGTCAGGCTGAGGTCACTGTGTGGTGAGATGTGAATGGTGAGTCAACCTGATTACCAGCAGAGCCCAAACCCCTCTTACTATCATGTTTTACAGCCCCCTGTGGTTAGGATGTGGTGGCTGGGGCAGCAGAAGAGAGCTGGGGCTGACACCAGTTTTTTGACTTGGTGTAGCCACACATCTTCCATTACATTCCATGAAACACAGATAAGGTCTGTCAGGAACAAGCTAGGCAACCCATCCTGAGAAAAGGAATTTGATCCGAGGAGACCACAAATCCAGACTCAGGCACCACTCTGCAAGACATGATGTCAACACCCACTGCCTCCATTCTCAAATGAGACATTGCACAACACTCTATGACTTGCTTGGCAACATGGTGGAAATAAAGAGCCCACCAACACAAGGCAGTGAGACCCCAGAGTATCTGTCCCCTAAGAGCATAGGCTCTTAGTTACTTCTGAGACTTACAACACAATGTATTAACAACCATGATGGAAAAGTTAAGGGTCTCATTTTTGGGAGCTCCAAATATTGAGTAATAGATTTTAATATATAAAAACTGTGCCTACTTGGGTTTCTGATCCCACGCTAAGAGACAGCAGTATCAAATGTTGCAACATGAACTCACACATGAACTATCTTTCATGAGGAGCTCACCCTTTGAAGATCTGTAGGTGGTAATTGGAAACAGAGCTATCCACACTCCAATATTACCCATCACCCATCTAATCACAACTTCCTCCCCTTTATCTAGAAAGGATGTGTGTCTCTCATCTGTGTGCCTTAAACTGTGGATGTGAGTGTCGCATGGCACCTGGTCCCTTCTACATTCAACTTGATGCTTATGGAATGCATCCAAGCCTCACATGGCTCTTCCGTTAGGCAACATAGAATTAAAAAGACACCCTAACTTACTGACCCATACAAAAGATGATTTAAGTTCAATTTGTTCTCAGTCTAGACGTATAACAGATAAAATCACCATGAACAAGCCCACATGTCGAGCAGGAACGGAGATGTGGTCATGTTTTGATGTTTAAGGTAGCAAAGAGCAGTGTAGGAGAATTGAACTATGCCTCTCCAAACTCCATCTGCACCGCCACAGTTGACCACAAGTCCCATAAAAAGGACTTGTGTGCGTTCTTGTTCTTACCAGAACGGATGACATTCTAAAGGTACCTCCAAAGCCCTACGGCCTGGGACACCTGGCCTCTCATCTCTGTTCCCTATCAGGCTAGAGGTTAATTTCACAGAAACTCCCTCTGCCTTTCTTTCCTTTGTGGGAGCATCCTGCTAGACACAGTGCATCTAACCTGATGCTGACCTCCAGACAATCATACACCTAAACTCACAACGACCCCAGGCTCCCGCTAGGCACACTCTACTCCACCTAACACTAGCTTATTTTAGAACACTCATTTCCAGTCTGTTTGCTGCTAAGTTCTGGAGAGACACACTTCAGCAGAAGGCATTCCGAGGCAGAGAGGCATAGACTATAGCGAGGGAAGACTCCTTCCGGGCTTATGTGACATCCCCTGAAGCACCAGCTTCAACTGCTTTGGCCTCTGCTTTATCCTGTCATTGTCACTCACTGACAGATTCTCTTCCAAACACTTTATTTTCATGAATTACTTGAGATGGTAAGGACAGGTCCTTGACGTAAAGTCTAAAGATGGGGTTACACTCATTTTTGAATCTTGAGTTACAACAGTTTTTAGGTACAGCAGTACCAAACTTAGCACAGTGCGTAGTTTCCATCAACTCCACCTCTGACCTGTGGCTCCGTGTCTTCTGTCATTGAGATGGCACTTCCATGATGGGTAGGTGTGACGTGAGATCATGTATGTTAGAATGTGGTCTGGTCCCATCTATCATACATACATACGTGTGTGTGTCAAGTATACTTATATCACATAAAATTAAATGACCTCAATTCAGAATCATTTTGAGATCATCCTCTTGCTGCTTCCTTATACTTAGAATCGAGACTGTATTTCTGCGTAAAGGAGGATTTGCCTATCGTAGTTAATGAAAATGAAGTTTTGTCTTCTAAAGGTTTTTTTCTATATCTTCTTTTTTGACTTTTGATTTGTTTACTTGAAGAAACCCGACATTCATGTGGTACATAGGTATACCTGAAGGCAAAACATCCATACATATGAAATAAAAAATTAATATAATTTTGCTGTCAGATGATCCTATATTGAAACATTTTCTCTTGTTGCTTCTTAAGCAGATGGTATCACACTGCAGCATTGCTGATGTCATCTGTGATGCCATGAGAGTGGCCGCCATTCAGACTGCAGTACCCAGGATCTCTTCAACCATTCTAGAAGGTTCTCTGGCCAAAGATTGGTGACATCATCTGGGTAACATGGGCAATTTCATTCAAAGTGACATTGCCACTGTGCCTAATGTTCTGCTTTCGGTCTCTAGCAGACATATAATCTGAAGTTGTGCTTAGGATATGATTTGAAGAACAAGTCCTTTCAAATTTCCCTTGTGTAGACACATGACCAGAGTTTTGCTGCTTCCATAGCCCATGTTCGAATCCACCTGCCTTTGCCTATTTCACCACTTACCCGTCTTCCCTTTTGTTGTCACCTGAGCCCTAACTGCCTCTGCACAGAAGCTCTTGGTGGTCACGAGAAGAGCAGGTTTTGTTGTTCCCTTGCCTGTCCAAGATCACCATAGCCAGACCATCTCTGACCTTCCATATGCAGCTTAGAATTACTTTATCCACTTGAACAGAGAATGAAAATTGATTGTATTATTGAGAATCATTGTGCTAAATCTGTAGTTTAATCCATGAACATTGTACAGCCTCCACACTTTGTCATTTTGTGTCTCCGATATTGTGTGTTTACCACTTTTTACTTGGTGTTTTCTTATTAAATTTTTTTACTTTAATTATACTTTTTAAAATGTCTTTTATTTTTAAGAGTATAATATAATTCCATCATTTCTCCTTTGCCTTCCTCCATTCAAACCCTCCTATATATCTCTACTTGCTTCCTATTAAATTTATGGCGTCTCTTTAATTAACTGTATTACATACATATACATATGTGTTATATATGCATACACATGTTTACACACAGACATATATGTCCTTTTCAGTCTGTATAAAGCTACCTGTTTTCAGGGCTGAGTATTTGGTATTGGATAACCAAGTGGCATGCTCTTCCCTAGGGAAAACTAATTCTCCCACTCTCAGCATTCCTTAGCTTTCTGTAATCTTTGTGTGGAGTTGACCCCCTTTATCCCAATCCTCATTAGCCTGTTGGTTGTTGTCCCTGTTCAGTTCATGGTTCGGCAGTCATGTTGGTAAGACGTTATGGGTTCTGAACTTCCCAGGAGACATTATACGCAGCCCACTTACTGTTCCTCTGCCTCCCTCCGCAATGATCCCTGGACCTTGTTGGTACAGGAGTGTGCTGTAGATGTATACATCAGGACTGGTCTCCACAACACTGCATCTTCATTACATGTAGTTTCCTGTCATGGTCTCTGACTGTTGAAAAGGGATGTTCTCTTGAGGTAGAATGACACTCATCTGTGGCTAAAAGACAAATATTTTAAATGCACTTAGGGATTGTGCCGGTTTAATTAAGTAGTGATTATAGGTTCCCCTCTAAGATCCATGACTTCACTAGCCCTGGGTAATTGGCTAAGTTTCCAGGACCAGACATGATTTTCCTCTTGTTGGGTAGGTCTTAAGTCCAATTAGAGAGCTGTTGGTTACTACCAAGGTACGTGTGCCACTACTGCATCCTTAGGACTACTGTACCATGCTATTCATTGCTAGGATTCATAGGGGTGACCAAGGTTAGTACCAATGCCTTTAATGTTTAGTGAATCTCTTAGACACTCTGACCAACAACTAAAAGAGAGCTCTCTGTGACTGGTGTTGGGGTTTTGATAATATAAGGGGTTAGGGTTTTAGCTCTCAGAGGAAGCATTGTCAGCCCAGATGGGACATTTTCATTTAATATATATATATATATATGTGTGTGTGTGTGTGTGTGTGTGTGTGTGTGTGTGTGTGTGTGTGTGTGTGTGTATGGATTTCTATGTACAGACTTATGTGTATTATATGTGGTTTAGGTAGATAATATTTTAATTCCTTTTGACCTTTTCAGACATCCTTATTGTTACTTTATCTTCCTCCCTCCTCCTTCTGTATCTATCTCCCCTCTTTCTCTAATTAGAGCTTTCTATTTTCCAATAACTCAATCAGATCACCTGTACCCTAATATTCCCCTTCTTTTGCTTCCTTACCCCAGCTCTGGTCTCTCTTTTCATTCCTGTCTCCTGCAGTTACTCCAGTATATGTATTAGTATATGAAGAATTGGGATTAAATGTCTCACATGAGAGAAAATGTGACTTTTTCTACTTGGATCTGGGCTACCTCACTCAATACAATAAATTCCAGTTCTATTCATCTATCTGCAAAGTTCATGATTTCATTTTTATAGGTGCACAGTGTCCCCTAGTGTAGACGTACCACACTTTCATTACCAGTTTGTGAGGTGAAGGATGTTTAGGTTGTTTCCATGTTCTATATATTGTTAACAGACAACAACTGAACAAGTATCTGTGGAGTCAGATGTCCAGTCCTTGGGGACAATGTCAAGGAGTGGTACAGCTGGCACATACGGTAAACTGTATGGTATCCTAGATTCCATAATCATTGGAACTCCAGTCTTGGTTTCATTTGTGTGACTGATGGCATGTGAAATGCAGTTTAGTCTGTGGTTTGGTCACATTAATTTTACTTAGAGTCTAAGAATTTGTCCTCGCATTGCTTCTGTTTTAATCACAGGGTCCTATCATTTGGGAAACATGGTTCTAGAGAGCAAGATGGGAAACATCCTAAAAGTATGTGGCTATATGCCCTGAGCTCCTAGGTCAAGAGCCCCATGTGTCCCAAAGAGATATTTATAATGAACGCTATCAACTGTGGAGCAAAAGATGCGGGATTGTCCATAGGGTACTGCTGCTAGACAGGCAGATGACCACAGGCAATTTGGAAGTCAGTGGATAAGGTCCCCTGAAACTTGCTGCAGGTCAACATAACAACTTCACGATTCCAACCCAAGGGTCACACGTTAGTCACTTTTCTCATAGTGACCAATAGGCATGAGGACAATTCTGTACCTCCTGTCCCTAATGTAATGTTTTGCCTTGAGTGCCATGGGCCTGGTGACTGGCTTCAAACCCTGTCACATAAGAAAGACTTGGCTCTTATCTCTAAACTGCACTCCAGGGGCTTCGAGGAAGCTGCTTGAAGAGGGTGTGCACTGATTTGAGTAAGCATCCTGATGTGACATTCACTGCTATGCTGGGCAGGGAACTTCACGTGGCTCTAGGCATCTCAGTCCACAGCTTTAAGGAAACTACTGGCAACCCTAACTCCATAAAGTAGCTGAACTGCTGGCATTTGATCTGTGACCTCCTAAGGTCCCAAGCAAATGACACAGTCCAGTCGAGCCCAATACCTGATTTGCAGAAACTTGGAGTTAACTAGTAGGTGTGGTTGTAAGTCATCCACAAAATGTAGTCATTTGCTACTCAAGCTGAAAGAAATTAATGCAATCCAAAAGAAACTCATACATATTCATCAAAAGAAACATTACACTGTTTATTTCAACTGGAACCCCATACTGTAAAAGAACCCAGTGTCAGCTGATAGGAAAATGAATAAATAAAGTATAGCACATTTATGCAAAAGAGGAGTACAACGCAATGGAAAAACAATCAAGTGCTGGTAAACAGTACATATAACTATCAAGGAAACAAAAATAACGAATGTGTGTCCAGAAATATCCTACCCGTCCACAACAATGACTGAGCTAAGGACTAGTCATGTTCCAATAATCTCTCTGCAAACAGGAGAGGATATACCATGATGCTATAGACCATCAAAAAGAAAAAGAAAAAAAAGACTAGTACCAGACATTGAATGTCTTCCTTTGAGTTGTTAGTCAGGAGTATCTGAGAGACAATCAAAAGCATACAGGCCATTGCCATTGTTCTTTGTTGCCCACTAGAACTTGATGGTAAGACCCTATGGCTGAATCACTACAAACCTTGGTCACAGAATCTGGAAGAATCAAGCTGGTACTGAACTGGAAGTGTCCTCCTAGTGAATAGCTTTCATCACGCCAGAAGATGCTACGCAGACCGCGAAGAGAGAACAGTTATCTACCATGTTATCTAGGTGTGAAACCGATGAACCATGGTAATGACTTGACCAGCTAGCTATGCCCATTGGTGTCATGGCAGCACAGATAATTTAAGGGTAATCAACAGTTGTCTCGTTGGGTTTAAGACTCACGTAATAGATAAGAACTCCTGCCTAATCAAGAACCCATGGCCAAGGAAGTCATGGACCCTAAGAGAGAGCCTGTTGCTATAATTCTGCTAAACTAATTAACTTATCCAACTTCCTAAAAACTTATCCTTTTACCTTTAAGATAGGGTAGCTCTGACCCCTCACCTTGGGAGCTCCTTGCCCCTCTAAAAACTAAAGATACTAACAGAGAACCACAAATGATCAAAGTGCACAGAAAACGCCTGTGGAGTGCTGTGCTTGTAGGTGCTAGACACTGTGGGGGGCTACCCAGGATCTGTCTAAGCTCAGTCTAGTCAGTATTCCAGCTGGGTGGCAAGGGTCTCACTGGGAGTTTGTGGAGGAGCTAATGGCCATTGATGGCTGCTGGAGGAAAGAAAGTCAGTGTCCCTGGCAGGGGTGCAGATAGTAGGATTACTGTGCTCTACTGGAGGACAACATACACAAGCCTGTATAGGCAGCACTAATCAGTCTTGGTGGGGTATAGACATATATTTAAATAAGGACAGGAAGTTGGGAGTGAGATGTGGGGGAAGAGATCAAGGAGAAGCTGGAGGTGAGATGTAAAGGGGGATTTGGTCAAAATAAAATTACTCAAAAAATAAATCTTGATTTTTAAAAAGTTTTTTTTTTAAAAAAAAAGAGCTGTATTGTATATAAATAAGGTTGCTCACCACCAGAAATCTGTGAGTGTGCCTTTGAATAACTGTGATTTTTCTCTCTCGAGTCCAGAGGAGTCTTTGGTTCCAGAAAAAAAAAAAAAAAAGATAAGGAAGGAATCCAAGATTTGAAGAGAAAGGCCAGAGGTTGTAAGAGTTGTCTCAAGCTTTGTGGAGGTTACTAGAAAACAGATCTAACTGGATTGAAGGTACGAAGGAACCATGGCATCTGTAGATGCTCACACCTGTGCACCTCCCCACCCCCTGCCAACACACACACACACACACACACACACACACACACACACACACACACACACACACACGCACAGCAGGATAGCCCTAGTTGAGCTGCCCCAAACTTACCGCTGCCGAAGCACACATTTTGAAGTGCCTTGGCCTTGTGCACGAGGATTAACAAAGAGGACTAACATTTATTTGTGTTAAAACGTGTGTTTGCAGAGCAATTTAAAATAACCAAAATGTTCAGGATAAAATCTTGGACTAGGGATGGATTCACTTTCCAAAATAAGCTTGGAGCCCGAGGATGTCTGTTGAAGAAGCTGCTTGTATTTCCTTTAATGCCGTACCGTGCCGGCAAAGGCTGGCGTTCCCACACCAGCTTCCTTGACAGCTCTGGGTGGCCTGTAGCTCAAAGAGGCAGACGTGGGTCTGGCTCCCACGTCCTAGTTAATGGCCTAGTCCTGTGACGCTGCAGCTGAGCAGACAGAGCAGCATGGGAGTGGGGTCAAGTGGAGTTCTCCCAACCCCTACCAGGAATTTTGACCATTACCCTGGACCGTAATAAATGTATACGGATTATAAAAATATTTGGGCATCAGCCAAAACACCCCAGCTGTCTCTCTTCCTTCATTCTGCAGCTTTGTCCTAAATAATGATTGTATTGTAAACTCAGATAACCACGACGTGCCCTGCCGCAGATAGGCTGGGAAGAATTCAGCAATTGCTAACGGTGAAGTACAGGAGACAGTCCCTCTTCCTTTCAGACCACTGATCTCCCAGTCTTGGTCACCTGAGGGAATTTACTGAATTTCTGAATGCATTGGGGAAGCCATTTGTAGAAAGCACAGCTTTTACTAAGGAAATACAGTAAAGTAGATTTTTAAGAATGGAATAAAGAGATCAATGAAATGAGTTCTATAGACCATGCACTGTGGAATACAGTCTGTGGGAGCAATGGAGACCAGCATGCTGGAATATACCCTGTAGCTAATTACCATGTATGCCTCCCTTACATAGCCTCACACCACTTTCCTACCGGGCATTTTGCACACTTCACAAGCAAAATTACGGTCCTCAGAGTTGGAGAGACAGCTCTGTGGTTAAAAGCACTGGCTACTCTTCCCAGAGGACCCAGCACATACATGGCAAGTCACAACCACTGTAACTCCAGTCCCTGGTGAGTCTAATGCCCTCTCTGGACTCCTCAGGCGCTAAGCACACACATGTGCACAGACATATATGCAGGCAAAATACCCATCACAGAAAAAGAAAATGAAGTCCCCTGCCTACAAGGGGCATGGCCTCATGCATATTTTGAGGGTTGACTGTGACCGGTCCTGAATAAGCGGTGTCAAGCAAGGATGTCCTCTTAGATATCCACTGGCACTGCTAACTCCTGTGACTTCAGACCCAGTCACTTGGAGAAGTCATAAATAAACTGTGTAGATGTAGCATTCCTTCTTTGGGGAAAGTTGGCCTCGATATAGTCAGGAAAAATAAACAAGACATATTGGGCAACTTGAGAGCAAGCCAAGGGCTACCCTATGCTCCGAATATTCGGGGATGAGTCAAGGTAATTGCTTCCACCCCACTTGGATTACAGTCTTGGAAATCAGGCAAGGAAATTTCTATATAAGATCACTGTGGAAGATCGGAGCATATTCAAAGATTAGTGAAGATTCGTTATCTGTGGCGACATGTTAGCTAGGAGCAATTAAATAGAGCAGTTACATGGTCCCTGAAAACCATTACCTATCCCTTCGGCAAAGTCTTTGTTTTCAAAGAACTTCCTATTCAATCTATCCAACTATATCAGTGCCCGTATGAGCAATCAGAGAAATTAGACCTATCTACTAAAGCTATAGGCTTCACTCAACCACTCAGACACTTAAGATTGATGGCATTTGCCTGAGGCAGGAAGAGGGACTGCTGTTTTGGATGACCATGGAAACGCATCTTGGTTTTGTTTTTAGCATGTGGCCAACGTCCCAGTCAAGGATAGATGAGTTACAGATTCACTCCTCAGCTGTGACATGTTAACATTGGGGTGGGGGGTGGGGGGTTGTCCTAAAGTCACCACACATGGCCTGCTTGTTTTCCTCTCACTGGCAACACTCACAGGCAAACAGAAAGCCTTCACAGCTCACACAAAGACACTGCCTACACAGCAGCTGGGAGCCATGGCTGAGCTGAACATACTCTTTCATTTTCAAGAGGAACTAGACTGGAACATCAGCAGAGAGGCAATAGAGTGGTCCATTTGCTGAGCAGTGTGATTCTGCCCTGTCAGCAGGATGCTGTGTCAGCACCCCTGCAGTGATTGACAGGAGTGGAGCATGCTGGGAACTGAAGCATGAGAGGCATGCGGACCCAGCCTACAGAGAGGGCAAGGGTCATGGGTACGCTCTAGATGAGAAGCATAGAGAGGTAACGGAGGGTGACTTGAGTAGTCGGATGGTGGATTGAGGAGCTTCTCGTTGATTCTACAGCAAGGTGTATAGGGGTTTGCCAAGAGACAGGGGAGGATATCTGAAGTTGGACATGCTGAAACAGTGAAGGCTGAAGCAATGAATGACCTTGTGTGGAGTCATAGGTGACAGAAGAGAACAGGAAGAGGATGGAGGGTAAAGGGTCTACCAACCAGGCTTTTCCAGTTAGATGCTAGCAATGAGTCTAGGGAAGCTAGGCAGGACTGGGAGACAGTTCATAACCAGACTATGTAGGGAATTTGGACATCTTTGCAATTAAGTAGCAGGTAGTTGAGTTCTGATTCCAAGATTGCATATATATATATATATATATATATATATATATATATATATATATATATATATATATATATATATTCTGTGTAGGATCTTAGCCCATGAGATGGGGCTTTCCCTAAATGTACAGAGGTTTGACTCTAGATCCTGTCCAGACATAAAATTGGCAATATTAATCATTACAGCTTATATAAAAATTAAATGTTAATCCCTTCTTAAAAGGTTTTTTCTGGGGGTTGGGGATTTAGCTCAGTGGTAGAGCACTTGCCTAGCAAGCGCAAAGCCCTGAGTTCAGTCCCCAGCTCCGAAAAAAAGAAAAGAAAAAAAAAGGTCTTTTCTGTCCTTCCTTTGCCTTCCCTAAAACATCTGAGGGTGAATTGAAATACTATCTGTATTCTTTGTAAATGTTTGTTGTGTTACATTAAATTAGACACTAGAAAAAAGCATGTATTAATATTCAGGTATTATATCCAAGAAAAATAAATTAGAAAATTTGGGAAACTCTCTTTGTATCAGATTCTTACATTTCTTTTCTTGTCGTGCACCTGAGCTTGTGGCATTTGAAAACTACACTTGGGCGTTGGAGAGATGGCTCCTTCCTCTTCTGCCAGATCCTTGTTCACTGCCCAGAGGACCTGCTCCCCTCTTCCAACCTCCACAGGTAACTGCACTCGTGTGCACATATCCCCATGCAGGTGCACACACATATAAACAAATCAAACTTTTGAAAAGAAAGCCTACACATAAACCATTTCTTTAAGAGGCAGGTACTTGGTGTTCTTACAAACCATTTTGTAGAATTGCAAGGAGGACAATTAGCCTCTCTCAGGGATGAGCCCCCTTGCTGGTTGTCCAATACAAAGTGGTTATCCTGAAACCATATATAAATAAACAACAAGAAACTTATTCAGCAGGTTGTGTATGTGTGTGCAGGTATATGCATACATATATATATGTATATATATATATATGTACAAATACATATATGTATTATATAAAATGTACAAATACAGATATATATGTATACATGCCTATATGCATATGTAAGTATGCATATACATATATGTATTTGTGCATACATAAACACACATATAAATATGTAACAGTAATGAAGAAAAAGAAACTGTCAATTTGAAAGGAGGAACATCAGAGGGGTTAAAAGGAGGCTTGCTGGGGGAGGATGGAGATGCAGAACAAAAGGGAGGTGGTGATGTAACTCTATTTCAATTAAAAATCTATTTGTAAAAAAGAAATTCATAACTTTTAACAAGTAGAGGCTCTCACACAGCAGTAATTCAGACAGCCGTGCCTATATCTGCTGAGTGTAGGACTTGGGAGGTGCACACAAGGAGGCGCACATAGAGAAGCCCCTCTTTTCCTTGTCAGCCTCTGGGCTAGACCAATGCCATTGCTCTCCTCCTCCAGAGCCTCAGCCCCACAACACAATGTCGGAGCGATTACTCCGGGCTCTGTAGCAGGTGTTTGTAGGTTGATGTCAGTATGCAGGTGAGGGCTTGCACAAGTTAGGACAAGGCCATGATTGGACAATTAAAAAATAAGGCAGGAACAAAGCTTTTGTAAGGCAGGAGAGAAGGGGAAGGAGAAGGAGAATCAAGATGGAGATGGAGAAGGATGACCTAGATCTGGGTGGTGTTGAAATGCCAAGGTAGTTATGTATATTTCTCAAGGGATGTATTTCTGTAGGTAAATTTATCTTATTTACGTGGGCAGTTTATATTCGTATCAATTGGTTGTAATTTACTACGTGGATGTTTTGTGGATTGAGAATTTAACATATAAATCTGATTGTTGGGTTGCAGTTTGTTGAGTCATGATTTCACTGGGTTCTTGGGAGTATGAGCAGAGTCCATGGCAGGGAGCTGCAATAGGCCAGCCCCTGCTGGACTTCTAGAGCCCCGATTTTACAGGGTAGCTGGAACCAGAGTTTGCAACTAGCAGAGAGCCGTCAGGAGAGATACTATTCAGAGATAAATTATGGTTCTATTTGGCCCCATGGGTGCCGGAACTAACACTAGAGACCAGCGTGGCAAGATGCCATGCTGGAACGGCCCGAGGACCGTCTGGGTCAGAGAGCACTTGGGGTTAGCATGGAGCCTCGGAGATAAGGACACCCTGAAGTGCCATGCTGACCCACAGATAATGGGGCTAGTGTGGGAACCAAGTGCCATGTGGCCCCACGGGTGCCGGTGCTAGCATGGGATAAAAAGTCAGGCATTTTTTAATATTTGCTACAACAGGTGTTCATGTTGAGTGAGGCCCAAGTGCTGATTTCACTTGTTCTGATTCCCAAAGATACTGTGAACCATGGTGCTTTTATTGTTTGACTCTTAAAGGTCTTCAGGTCCTGGGACTCTGTCCCTGGTCCCTTTTTACCTTGACATCAAGCTGATTACTTGCCTCATGGTTTGCTGTTTTTGTTTGTTTGTTTGTTTGTTTGTGGGACTTTGTCAAATGTGACCAATACCCAAAGCACTCTCTCCCAGATAAGCCGCCAGCACCCTGGCTTCTGATATCACTCTGTCAGCCTCCTGTGTTCTGCCGCTCCAGCTGCAAGGACAGGCCCAGGTGTCCCATGCCCTGTGCTTTGTCTCCGGTGCTGCTCTCTCGGGTGTCTGTCATGTAACTCTGTAGCAGGCTGATTGTACCTCATCCCCAGCCTCAGCCCTCTCCCTCCTGCTTTCCTGAACCCTGGATTGGAAGGTAGCGCTTGTGTCTAGAAACTGAACTTCTCTTTACGCTGGAAGCAGGAGCTAAGGTTACTTTGGTGAGAGCCCTAACCTCTCCAAATACAGTAAATTTGGGCCGGTAAAGTTTGTTCTGTGTTAATGTTTCATACGTTTTAGGTTCGTTCTGCTCCCCACAGACATGACATACGTGGTCATCAGATTAACCATTTGGTTTCTGGTGTTTATCACATCGGAAGGAAGCAAGTTCTTGGCTGTTTCATCCCTACTGTTAAAACTCTGACGAGAACTGAGGCAATGTCTAGCTATAATCTCTCCACAGGTGCCAAGGCCAGACCACAGGTCAGAAGATGGATTAAGTGGGACGTTAAAAGAAGCATGGATACTTGCCACCCTCTGAGAAGAGTCATGCCCTGACTCTGCAGTGACAGCCAGGTTAGATCTTTCCACTAAAATCACCCCAAAAAGGACTGGACAACCTTTTTATCCAATAGGAATGGCGAGGGAGAAGCAACTAGAATTTCTAGGAGAAAGAAAGAGGCCTCTGTGTTTTATACTGTCAGTTTATTATCTGATGATCATTTCTGTTCTGACACCATCTGGTACAGGGCACATGTCCTTAAGCACTTGTCTGTGAAAGATCATGTGACCATACAGCAGAAAGGAAGATGACATGGAGTCCTTTCTCAAAAAAAAAAAAAAAAAAAAAAAAAAAAAAGGTGCAGTTTTGGGCTGGAGAGATGGTTCAATGGTTAAGAGCACTGACTGCCCTCCCAAAGGTCCTGAGTTCAATTCCCAGCAACCACATGATGGCTCACAACCATCTGTAATGGGAATCTGTAATGGGATCTAATGCCCTCTTCTGGTGAGAGAGATTTAGGGGGGAATATATATATATATATATATATATATATATATATATATATATATATATAAATTTCCCTGGAATGTTATGTTGGGAGAAAGAAAAGACAAAGCTTATATGAGATGAAGGAAAGAGATCAGGGATCCTGTGCTGTCAGACAGCTTGTCAGACCACCTTGAAGTGGAGACAGTAGTGGTGAGTAGGGCTGACTACAGCTGACCAAAGCTGCTCAGGTATGCAAGGCTCTGCCCTTCTATTTAAACCTGAACCTCACCTCAGGACCTCAGAAATGAAAGTGAACTTGTGTAGGATTGCCCCCTAGACCTTTGTCCCTCTTCCCAGTGCAGCCACATTGAGTAAACTTTCTCTCTCTGCTTTTCAGTATTGTTTCTTTAGCAGTTTTCAGCCTTGGCCCATTGAAGACTCTGCTGAACCTGACTCTTTAGTGTTAACAGGGCCCAGGCTCTTAGCCTAGGAACCCTAGGAACAGTCAGTATTACATGCCAACCTCCTCTCATATGTATATGGAGACAGTACTTTACAAACAAAACACACTCAACCTCTCCATCCATTAATTCTCCCAGTCCCCGGTCATTTGGAACAAGAAATCCACCTGCCTTCCTTTCTCTCAGTAAGCTGTAAGGACAGGCTACAAATCACTAAGGCCCAACACACTAACCCACACGGTGTAGATGTGGTCTCTTGCATCCATCCAGAAGACTAGAGGTCACAACAAGACTCACAAAGCATTGGCTAGTTTCCTAGCCTTTTCATAGATGTTCGGATATCTCACTTGGGTAGATGTCCCGTGGCTTTTTGAAGCAATTTAAATATTTGGAAATATGTGCGTCCATTATAACCAGTTTTCAACCTTGTGAGCTCTGCAATAAAGGCTGAAGAAAGACGTCTTATGAAGACAACATCATCTAAGAAGCTACTAATATGTTCAATTCCACACCATCCGGACGTGAACACAGTACTCATGAAACTGCCAACTTATCACACAGCAACATCCACCTGATTCTAAAGTCTTCCCAACATTTCGGGAACATGCTAAAATAGTTTCTCTGCATGGCACATCATACCGAGTCAGCTGATACAGGAGCCCTGGATATTGAAGAACTGGAAACAGCATACTTTTTGATAAGACTCACTACAATTGCCTTCTGCGCTTCTGTGCTGAAAATGTTTTTCTTTAGACACACACACACACACACACACACACACACACACACACACACACAAAAGTAGATACCTCAAGGAATCTACAAAGAGCAGAAACAGTCTCCTTTAAGTTTCTTGAGTGATAAATAAATCCATCAAATATTAGAATGTCAGGAGGAGGAACCAATGGTGCGATGGACGGACAGAGAGCAGAGAGGAAAGTCGCAGCTATGTCTCATTATTGACTGGAAGGAAGGCAGATCGAAAAGCTTCAAAACCAGCCTGTGCCCCTGCTCTCGAACCCCACCAGAGTCTGCTCTGAATTCCTCTCTTCCTCCCACAGCACCTTGAAAAAGGAACATTCCACTCAAAACAAACAAAGGAGAGGAACTTTATAGGAAATGGGAAACACACGGAATTCAAATGATCCTTCCTGTTGTCCCTAATAAAGAGCATGGAGCAAGAATTTCCACCGTGAAGCTGGTGCTCACGATCCTTCCAAACCCGCATTTTTTGGTGGGGTTGCTGTGTAAACATAAGTACCCGCCACCCTTCCTCTGAGCTCCTCTGACTGGGCCTGGCTCCCGTACAGAACAATGGCAGTGTGAGGAACTTTGTATCTTCCGTAGCTTCCAGGGCCCTGGAGAACTTATTAAAAACACATTTAGAAGGATGGATATTGATTCTGCTCTTGAAGGAATTGTGAGAGACACTTTTGGTTTTTGTTTGTAATGGATCATCAAGAAATGAGGATTCACGTGTGTGTGTGTGTGTGTGTGTGTGTGTGTGTGTGTGTGTGTGTGTGTGTGTGTGTGTGTAAGGTTTTGACCCTTATTTTGCTTCACAGCATTGCAGCATTCTGAAAATGTCGTAATACAAATAATAAGTTTTTTTTAAAAAATATATCTCATCAGCTACAAAATTATTTTTTGGGCTGTATTTGTTTCGCTGCAAGAATAAATTCAAGAAATTGCTCAATAAAATAGTAGGAGTCATCACACTATCCCAGAAGTTGTTGTCCCTGGAGCAAGACAACAAAATCCAGGGATTACAAATGCTCGGAGACTGGCTGTTCTGTGAGTCTACTGTGGACCAGCCTTCAGGCAGATCTCCACTTCCCCGGGATCGAGAGGGAAGACGAAAGCCATCTCCCGTGGTTCATGGTCACAGGAAGAACAGAAGGAACTCTGAGGCCTGGCAGTGTTGAGCAAGGTGACATTCAAAAGTCAGCTGTGCTGGTTATAGGGACATTTCAGTGACTCCTCTAATTCCAAAGCGTTCTAAAGCTGCCTCAAAACCCCTCTACGGAGGTTGACAGTACTGAGGTAAGTATGGATACTCCCAACCAACATGCCAGGCTCACATTTTCCTCCCTTCATCCTTCAACACTGAGACTTCACTGGACCCAACCACCAGGCATAGACTGCGTGACCTCATAAATACCCTATTAGAACCCAGGGCTCAAAGGTTATTTCATGGGGATAAACAGATTTTTCTTTTCATCTTCTAAACATTGGAAATATCTTGTTCCCTCAAACACTGAAGAATGAGGTATCATTTCCCTGACTTCCCAATTCTCCTCGGCTCAGATGTCCATCCCCCTCACTCCCTTTGCTATTCCTCTCCGAGTCCAGTGTCTCTGCTTCCTCCAAGGCGGTGGGTATCACACTATTCCCCGCACTGGGAGGCCTCTTGTGCCACCAACAAATGTCTAAAGTTGTTGAACACTGGCTCAGCCATCAGGCTGTGGACAGGAGAGCACGGTTGCCCTCCTGCCCTTAAGTCTTGATGCTTAACTCAAGGCCGAGCTCACAGGAAAGCACGGGAGGTAGGTGGGATGAAGCCAGTTTGACTCTCTCAGAGAAACAGCATTTGGAGGGTGGCCACATGCTTCCCGAGAGTCACCTGGGTCTTGCACACAACTGAGGCCTCAGCCTCTTCCGATCTTCCTGCTCTGAGGAGCCTCCCCTGACCTACTAAAAACAGCCATTGCTGCAGAATATAATTCCTTATATTAAGTTCAGTATCTATCTTGACGTGTTCATTTTTTAATGAACATTTATGCTGTTCAAAATCAAATTATGCATTAGCCACTATTTTAATCCTCATTAACAAAAGGCGATGGATACGCATTCTTTTTCTGTTCAACTTCTCCTACTACACCCTGTGGCTCCAAGAAATAAAAATAAAGGAAATCCCTCTACTGAATTCCAAAGTAAAGAAGCTTTGTGTACAGTGCGAGGAAATAAAAATCGGCACCTGGGTCCAGTTACTGCCCTAATACGTGGGAGTTAGACTTACAAGTCCTGAAATGAAAACAGGTTTGAAGTCTTTTTAGAGCTAAGTAAGGATGTGGTGGAATGAGGAAGGACTGTTGAGCAGGAAATGAAGCTGGAAGGAGACTGGACACAGGAAAGATTGTCCCAGGCGCCACAGCCACTGTTGTCACACTGTGCCACGGCTGCTCCCTCATACATCGTTATGCACGCGAGACACAGCGGAAGGGGTCAAGCCGAGTGTCAAAACGGGGCTTCTACTGTGTACAGAGAACTTTGACGGGAGGGAGTTTGCAGATCCCCGCCCATGCCAAAGAGAAACTGACTCTTTCCGTGGGAACGATCGGAGAGATTTTCTATGAAGGGGGTTCAATTGGTGTTTGGCCCTGTGTCCTTCATGGCTTCACGGCCCGCCGTTCCACAGGCATCGCGGACAGAATCCGTTTTCCTTCACACAACTCCTATTAGTCACGGGTGCAGATCAGACCCATGCTTGCTGATTTTGTCCCGCACATCTGTCACTTGCTTCTCACCACCGAAGAAGTTCATGGGATGGAGTGTTGAGGTCTCACTACATTTTTAGGATACTAATTTTTTCCCAAGTGGGCAAGTGAGTAAACGCACCAGAGGACAGGTGATCGGTGAGAGAGAACCAGGCTGCTCATGGGGTTCTTTGTCTGCTGTTGCAATTTTTCACAAAAATCCCAGAGGGTGGGTTGATTCTGTAATTTATGGCGGCACAGGCAGGAATTCCTCAGGAATACAAGTACACAATTCATCACAGGGGAAGCTGAGCTCCACCACGGTGACAATAACCGGGTTGAAGCTTCAGGAAGATATTTCTGATAAGATTCCAAAAGAGTTGAGAGTTTAATACTCCCAACATATTTAAAGCCAAAAAGAAAAAAAAATCCCTCCTTTTCATGTCTTCCAAATCCCTTTTCCTCTCAACTTTTCCAAAATGCTGAGGGGCAAAATAAAGCAAAGAAAATGTGTTTCTACTCACAGAATGTTAAAATAAATATGTAATGATTTCTTGGTCAAAATTTTCCTTTCCAAGATAAAAATAATTTGAAAGCACATGTGATAACTATTAATGCGACCATCATTCCAAGAAATAAAAATAAAAACCGTGGAGGCCTGGTGTTCCTGGAGGGTTCGCAGGGCCGGACTGTTGAGCAGGATGGAGGAGATCAATACGATGCCAGATTCGTGCCAGGGTTATGGCTGAGCAAACGGGGCTTCTACAGAAGAGCTGCACAGAGCAGGGCCCTGGGCATGGAATGACAGGGGCTTCACGGCCCGCCGTTCCAACGCGGACAGGCCTGCCTTGGCGAAGAAGTTCATGGATGGAGTGTTTCTCCAGCCACAGCCCAAGAGCGTGTGAGAGAACCAGGCTGCTCATGGGGTTCTTTTGTCTGCTGCTGTAATTTTTCACAAAAAATCCCAGGGCCAAAGCCCCACAGATACTTCATGTTTTAACCTCTGATGCCCCATGGTTGTGTGGATTGTGCCGTGGTGTGGGTTGTATAATTGTGTAGGTTGTGCCATTGTATGAGTTGTGTGATATTGTGGTTTGGATTTAAATGTGGGTTGTGTTGTAGGTTGTGTTGTTACATGCATTGTATTACAGTGTGGGTTGTGTTATGTTGTGGAATGTGCCATGATGTGGGTTGTGTTGTGATGTGGGCTCTGTTGTTGTAGATCGTGCCATGTTGTGGGTTGTGTAGTTGTGTGGGTTGTATTGCATTGTGGGTTGTGTTGTAATGTGGGTTGTATTGTAGATTGCATTATAGCTTATGTTGTTACGTGCATTGTATTGTGATGTGAGTTGTGTTCTGCTGTGGGTTTTTCCATGGTGTGAGTTGTGCTGTGTTATGGGTTGTGTTGTGGGTTGTGTCATGGTATGGGTTGTGTTGTGGGTTGTATTGTAGGTTATGTTGTGATATAAGTTGTGTTATGATTTGGGTTGTATTGTGATATAGATTGTGTTGTAGGTTGTGTTGTAACATGGGTTGTATTGTGACGTGGATCGTTATAGGTTGTGTTGTGATGTGGGTTGTGCTGTAGGTTATATTGTGAGGTGAGATGTATTGTGATGTGGGGTGTGTTTAGTTGTGAGTTGTTCTATGCTGTGCTGCAGATTGTGTTGTGGCATAGTTGTTCTCAAGATGTGAACTACTCTAGCCCTATGGCTTCACCCTGATTCCTGAAGACTGTGACTATAACACTGCAACAGTGCTAGGAGTTACGACCCCACTTATCAACTATTGTTTAGAGTGTCTGCAGCCACTCACTCTCCATCTGCTTCTTGGGATAAAGTGTGGCCCTCAGGTCTTGTTCACATGAGCATCATGTACCATTGTATTACTCTTAGCACTGCTTTCATTGTATACCATAAGTTTGGGTATTTGGACCTTCATTTTCATTAAATTCTAAAAAGTCTTTAAATTCTTTCTTTATTTCTTCATTGACCAAGTTGTCATTGAGTACAGCATTGTTCAGCTTCCATGTATATGTGGATTTTCTGTTGCTTTTGTTGTTATTGAAGACTAGCCTTAGTCCATGGTGATCTGATAGGATGCAAGGGATTATTTCAATCTATTGAGGCCTGTTTTGTGACCAATTATATGGTCAGTTTTGGAGACGGTACCATGAGCTGCTGAGAAGTTATATTCTTTTGTACAAGACTTCTCTGCAGAGACTGTGAAAGCCAGATGATTCTCGGTAGACATCATACAGACACTAAGAGAATACAAAGGCTAGCCCAGTCTACTATACCCAGCAAAAATTCTCAATTAATATACATGGAAAAACCAAGATATTCCACAACAAAACCAAATTTATGTAATATCTTCACACAAATCCAGCCCTACAAATGATAATAGATGGAAAACTCCAACACAAGGAAAGAAACTACACCATACAAAAAGCAAGAAAGTAATCTTCTTTCAATAAGTCCAAAATAAGATAGCCACACAAACGTAATTCCACCTCTAACAACAAAAATAACAGAAAGCAAGTCACTTTTCCTTAATATCTCATAACATCAATGGATTCAATTATCCAATAAAAAGACATAGACTAACTCACTGGATATGTAAACAGGACCCACATTTTGCAGTATACAGGAAATACACCTCAGTGACAAAGACAGACACTACCTTAGAGTAAAAGAATGGAAAAAATTTTACCAAGCAAAGGGTCCAAAAAGCAAGCTGGAGTAGCCATTTTGATATTGAATAAAACTGACTTTCAACCAAAAGATATCAAAAAAAAAGGGCAAGAAAAGACACTTTATACTCATCAAAGAAAAAATCTGCTAAGATGAACTTTCAATTCTGTACATCTGTGCTCCAAATGCAAAGGTACTCACATTCATAAAAGAAACTTTATTAAAGTTCAAAGCACACATAGCACCTCACACAATAATAGTGGGAGAGTTCAATACTCAACTCTCATCAATGGACAGATCATGGAAACAGAAGCTAAACAGAGACACAGTGAAACTAACAGAAGTTATGAACCAAATGGATTTAACAGGTATCTATAGAACATTTCATCTTAAAACAAAAGAAAATACCTTCTTCTCAGCACCTCATGGTGCATTTTCCAAAACTGACCATATAATCAGTCACAAAACAGGCCTCAACAGATATAAGAAGATTGACATAATACCTAGTATCCTATCAGATCACCACAGACTAAGACTTGTCTTCAATTAAAACAAAAAAAGGACACAAAGCCCACATATACATGGAAGCTGAACATGCTTTACTCAATGAAAGCTCGGTCAAGGATTAAATAAAAATAGCAATTAAAGACTTTTTCGAATTTAATGACAACGAAGGCCCAACATACCCAAACTTATGAGACACAAAGAAAACAGTGCTAAGAGGAAAATTCATAGCTCTGAGGGCCTCCATGAAGAAACTGGAGAGAGCATACACTAGCAGCTTCACAGAACACCTAAAAGCACTAGAACAAAAAGAAGCAAATACACCCAAGAGGAGTAGACTGCAGGAAAGGATCAAAATCAGAGCTGAAATCAACCAAGTAGAAACAAAACGGACTATAAAAGAATCAATAAAACCAGGAGCTGTTTCTTTGAGAAAATCAACAAAACAGATAAACCCTTAGCCAGACTAACAAGAGGACACAGAGAGTGTATCCAAATTAACAGTCAGGAATGAAAAGGGAGACATAGCAACAGAATCTGAGAAAATTCAAAAGGTCATCATCAGATCCTACTACAAAAGCCTATGCCCAACAAAACTGGAAAATCTGGATGAAATGGACAATTTTCTAGACAGATACCAGGCACCAAAGTTGAATCAAGATCAGAAAACCATCTAAACAGTTCCATAACTCCTAAAGAAATAAAAGCAGTTAATAAAAGACTCTCAACCAAAAAGGCCAAGTACCAGATGGGTTTAGTGTAGAATTCTATCAGACCTTCATAGAAGACCTCATACCAATACTGTCCAAACTATTCCACAAAATAGAAACAGAAAGAACATTACCCAATTCCTTCTATGAAGCCACGATTATGCTTATATCTAAACCACACAAAGACCCAACAAAATAAAGAGAACGTCAGACCAATTTTCTTTATGAATATCAATGCAAAAAGACTCAATAAAATTCTCACAAAACAAATCCAAGAACACATCAAAACAATCATTCACTGTGATCAAGTAGGCTTCATTGCAAGGATGCCAGGATGGTTCCATATATGGAAATCCATCAACATAATCCATTATATAAACAAACTCAAAGAAAAAAACAACCACTTGATCATCTCATTAGATGATAAGAATGCATTTGACAAAATTCAACACCCTTTCATGGTAAAAGTCTTGGAAAGATCAGGAATTAAAGGCCCATTCCTAAATGTAGTAAAAGCAATATACAGCAAACCAGTAGCAAACATCCAACTAAATGGAGAGAAACGAAGCAATCCCACTAAAATCAGGGGCTAGACAAGGCTGTCCACTCTCTCCCTACTTATTCAATATAGTACTCAAAGTCCTAGCCTGAGTCCTAGCCTAGGAAACAAATAGATGTCAAAGGAATACAAATTGGAAAGGAAAAAGTCAAAATATCATTATTTGCAGATGATATGATAGTATACATAAGTTACCCCAAAAATTCCATCAGAGAACTCCTACAACTGATAAACAACTTCAACAATGTGGCTGGATATAAAATCAACTTAAACAAATTGACCTTCCTCTTTACTCCAAGGATAAATAGGCTGAGAAAGAAATTAGGGAAATGACACCCTTCACAATAGTCATAAATAATATAAAATATCCTTGTGACTCTAACCAAGCAAGTGAAAGATCTGTATGACAAGAACTTCAAGTCTCAGAAGAACAAATTTGGAGATCTCAGAAGATAGAAAGATCTCCCATGTTCATGGATTGGTAGGATTAATATAGTAAAAATGGTCATCTTGCGGAAAGCTACCTACAGATTCAATGCAATCCTGATCAAACCTTCAACTCAATTCTGCATAGAGATAGAATGAACAATTTGCAAATTCATTTGGAATAACAAAAAAATCTAGGACAGCAAAAACTATTCTTAACCATAAAAGAACTTCTGGGGAAATCACCATCACTTACCTCCAGCTGTATTAGAGAGCAATAGTGATAAAAACTTTATGATATTGGTACAGAGACAAGAAGGTAGATCAGTGGAATAAAATTGAAAACCCAGACATGAACCCACACACTTATGGTCACTTGATCTTTGACAAAGGAGCTAAGAGCGTCCAGTGGGAAAAAGATAGCATTTTCAACAAATGGTGCTGGTTCAACTGGAGGTCAGTATGTAGAAGAATACAAATTGATCCATTCTTATTGCCTTGTACAAAGCTCAAGTCCAAGTGGATCAAGGACCTCCACATAAAACCAGATACACTGAATCTAATAGAAAGGAAATTTGGAAAGTGCCTCAAACACAGGGGGACAGGGGAAATTTTCCTGAACAGAACACCAATGGCTTATGCTCTAAGATCAAGAATCAACAAATTGGACCTCGTGAAATTGCAAAGCTTCTGTCAGGTAAAAGACACTGTCAATAAGACAAAATGGCAACCAACACATTGGGAAAAGATCTTTACAAATCCTCCATCTGATAAGGGGCTAGTATCCAATATATATCAAGTCTAACTTCAGAGAATCAAATGCCCTTATTAAAAAGTGGGGTACAGAGCTAAACAAAGAATTCTCAACTGAGGAATACTGAATGACTGAGAAGTACCTAAAGAAATGTTCAACATCCTTAGTCATCAGGGAAATGCAAATCAAAACAACCCTGAGATTACACCTCACACCAGTCAGAATGGCTAAGATCAAAAACTCAGGTGACAACAGAGAGTGGGGAGGATGTGGAGAAAGAGGAACACTCCTCTATTGTTGATGGGAATGCAAGCTGGTACAACCACTTTGGGAGTCAGTCTATTGGTTCCTCAGAAAATTGGACATGGTACTACCTGAGGACCTAGCTAGCACTCCTAGGTACATACCCAAAAGATGCTCCAATATATAACAAGGACACATTCTCTACTATGTCCAGAGCAGCCTTATTTATAATAGCCAGAAGCTGGAACACAGATGTCCCTCAACAGAGGAATGGATACAGAAAATGTGGTACATTTACACAATGGAGTACTACTCAGCTATTAAAAACAATGACTTCATGAAATGCTTATGCAAATAGATTGGAACTAGAAAATAGCATACTGTGTGAGGTAACCCAGTCACAAAAGAACACACATGATATGTACTTACTGATTAGTGGATATTAGCCCAAAAGCTCTTAATACCCAAGATACAATTTATAGACCACATGATGCTTAAGAAGAAGAAAGACAAGAGTGTGGATGCTTCAGGACTTCTTTGAAGGGGGAACAAAATATTCACAGGAGGAAATACAGGGACAAAGTGTGGAGCAGAGATGGAAGGAAAGGCCATCCAGACATTGCCACACATGCAGATCCATTCTATATGCAGTCACCAAATCCAGTCACTATTGGAGATGCCAAGAGGTGCATGCTGACAGGTGCCTGGTATAGCTGTCTCCTGAAAGGCTCTGCTGGAGCTTGACAAATACAGAAGTGGATGCTTGAAGCCATCTATTGCACTGAGAACAGAGTCCCCAATGGAGAAATTAGAGAAAGAAGAGTTAACTGAGGGAGTTTGCAACCTCATAGGAAGAACAATATCAACCAACCAGACACCCCAGGGGTCCCAGAAACTAAACCACCAACCAAAAATACATATGGAGCAACCCACAGCTCCAGCCGCATATGTAGCAGAGGATGAGCCTTTTCGAGCATCATTGGAAGGAGAGGCCCTTGGTCTTGTGAGGGCTGGATGTCCCAGTGTAGGGAATACCAGGGTGGTGAGGTGGAGGGAGTAGGTGGGTGGGTGGAGGAGCACCCTCATGGAGGCAGGGTGTGTAGGGATGGGATGGGGGAATTCCAGAGGGAAACTGGGAAAGGGGCTAACATTTGAAATGTAAAGAAAGAAAATATCCAATAAAAGAAAAAAAAGTAACATTGTCAATGAAGTCTTCAACTTTGTCTTCATGAAGATAAGAATCTGTTGTTACCAATATCACTTTGTTATAGATGATGTGTGAGACCCTCATTCTTTCATTTCCCCAACAGCTGCAACTATTTCCACAGATAGTTATCAACTCTGCAGAGTATGTCTTATTGTACTTTTAGCAAGCATATTGATGTAATATTGACAGAAAATGAAGTATGCTTGTCTGGAATATCCATCTTACCATTTTAATGCAGGTCAGGACAAATGAGACAGACAGTGTGGTCAGTTTAGCAAAACTCTTTCCAACACCTCCCTCCTTGAAAACACCCCTCTCCCATGGTTCCTGCTTCAAGCCTAACTCTAGGAAAACTCCCAGTCCTTTCTACCCACAGTGTATCTTCTCTTTTATCTCCACTGGAGGCAAAGTCTTATCTGTGTTCTTTCTAACACTGCAATCATTTTGAATCATTTGTGTAACAACAGTGTGGTCCAATAGTTTCTATGTTACTTATCTTCATTGCATTGCGTGGTGAATGATGTCATTCCAACTGGCAGGGTGTGGCCAGTAGCCCATCAGTATGCTGGCCACCCATGACCAGGGTGCCTGTACAGTTGACAATTGGCTCAATGCCAGACATTGATAATTACAGATTTAGTTAACAGCCTGTACCCACCAAAGTCATTGGGAGAGGAAGTGCCTAGCCTTGCAGAGACTTGAAGTACCAGGGTGGGGGCTACCCAGGGGGCCCCCACCTGCTCAGAGGAGAAGGGAAAGAGAAAGAGGGGAAAGATTATGGGAGGGGGTGACTGAGAGGGTGGCAGGGAGAGGGATGTAAAGTGAATAAGTAAAAAATTAAATTAAAAAACAATTATAATGTATAATTGGAGACAAGTATCCCTGAATAAAACATTAAGTAACTTTAGTTTAAACAGTAATGCATATATACTTTTGAAACAATATTTTCATTATAAATAATAATACATATTATGTTTTTATACATAATAATATATACTATATATTATTAATATATAGTATTGTTTGTGATACATGATACAAGTCATGCAGAAACAGGCTGGGCAATTAGCCACTCTCATCATACAGTGTGGCCAAATGGGGCGGCCCTGAGCTGGAGTCCTCACAGCCATATCTTCAAATCACCACCAACTCCACTCACTAACTCACATGTTGCTTCTATAGAATCAGTTTGAGGGAAAACACCAAGTTTTGGCAAAGAGTCCACCAAGCCCACATCAGCATTCTTTCAGTGCAGAAGTGACTCACTTATAAATACTCTGGTGTGAAGTAGCTCTTGTTAATTAAAAATGCAACACATTCGTAGAATGTGGGGAGCTTATGAATTTAAAATATGTAGACCTATGTGATGTAGCTCTTACAGGGAGTACATCCAAGGAAGCTTAACTGACCTCGTGGTGGCGGTGATATCCCGAGTTTACCAGTTTACCAAGTGCAGCAAGAGAAAGAAGAAATGGATAGGAAGTGACTGTTAAAGGCCAATTTTGGGCTGGGTAGGTCTACAGTGAAATGCTTGCCTGACCCGCATGATGCCCAGAGCCATCTCCAGCATGTGTAGGGCACTACTGTCCATGAAAACATAGAATGTGAGGACACTCTGTTGGTACAGAGTGGGATGAACCCATATTGGCTGGTAGATATAAACAATGGACAACTAGAAGCAAAGGCTCTCCAGGAAGAGGAGGCTACACCTGCCAGAGGGCCAGACTCTAACTTTTTCTTGGTCATAGACTTCACTTGGACCGTTTTGACAAATTAAATAGTATCTGCCGTTTGCTTTCCATTGTACAGGCCTCCTTCCAGAAGCTGCATGCTCAGAGAAAAGCATTTTCCAGACAGAGAAATTACCTACCCCCAGTGGAGAGCCATATTCAAAACAACCAGTAGGGAAGACTAGGAAACTCACACAGGGAAACTGCTGGAAGGGTCCTATGGAAAACTGAGTTGGACTCACACTTTGGAACATCTGTCACCTGTAATATTTCAAAAGCATCTGCATATACATTTCAGAAATGCAGCCAAACAGCCCAATGAAAATATTTTCATAGCTATCACATTCCCAAACTGTCTCTATAAATCAACACATACTCTTGTCATTGTCTATACATGTGTTCTAAGTTAAAAGGAATTTTATGAGCTTTGAACATCTTTTACTCATTTCTTAGTATCTTAGTGCTAAACTAATATATTTTCCCCTAGCAAGATCTTACACAGTGTGAAGCAATATTATATTAACATGAGCCGAGAAAACAAACCCAAAATTTAAATTGGCATTACAGGGCGTAGTAGCAAGTCATGTCAGGCTGCCCCTGTCTCTTGGAGTGCCAGGACTTAAGCAATATTAGCTGTGAATAGTCATGTACTCATAACATTAAAGATGCAGAAATGCCTTTGCCTTCTGAGAAGAAAGACAGAATTTATATCAACCTCTATGTCCACAAAATATACATACAAATGTATCTGTGTGTCGTTCAGAATTCATAGACACATCATGAATGCCATGACAACCATCTGGGCCACCCAGATGGGATGATGTTCTTAAGCTATGTGACCCCTATTATTTCTGCTGTATCTCCTTATCTGGGTTGCCATAGTAAAGCTAACAGTGTTTTGAAGAACACTGCACAAAATTATTTTGTGATATAGTTATCCCTAAAACGAAGTGGGCAAGCTCTGGAAAAGGGCCACTGTGGTGGGACAAGAGACAATCAATCAAGTACGTGACTGTGTAAAGAGAAAGGCCCGGAGGACAAGGAGAAACCATGAGGGGGCAGAAGACTCAGGGCATGAGTACAGCAGCAAAGGCAGTGGATGGGTTGGCTGCTGCTTAAATGAGACACCAAAATGTTTCCTACAGAGGAGTCTAAAAACAAAAAACAAAACAACCCAGAAAGGATGGTCAGCAATTGTCATGCAGAAATGGCAGACACGAGACGCATCCAGCCAAGTGTACAGCAGCTGTTGTAATCATGCCTCATCCAGCAAGATTAAACACCACTGAAGTTAACATAAAGGTAAGACTCCTTACTAGAAAGTGGGAATTATTAAAAGGATCAAATAAAGTCTTCATCGTGAAAAAAACTGCAAGGGAACTCATGCTTCGGGAGGATTTTTATTTGGATAAAGATGGACAAGTGCACTTAACACAATAAACGTGAGTAGGAATTAGTACCCTGATGGGATTGAAGCAGATGTACAAGTTCAGAGTGATAACCTCAAAACCAGGCACTCCTGGATCCCTGGAAATCGAACCTGCTAAAGATGAACTGTGGGACTGAGAGTAGACTGTTTCATCTGACTAGTGTCAAACAGGTACTAAGTCTTCAAAATTGTGATGTCCAGAGAGTTGTTTTTCTAACTTACTGTGACTGCAGTGTGCTTTGGGTCAACTATGGAGGGTCACACCTTTACATGCAGACTAGGGTGGACATCATGGTTTAGAGCTGAGAAGCTGGGGAAGAGAAAGGAGATGGAGAAATGGACTTTTCCAGATGAGAAGAGATGGGGAAAGATAGAAAAATGCGGAGAGAGAAAGGAGCAAGAAGAATGTGGGAGGACAGGGAGGAGGGAGAATCAGCAGCAGGACCAGTTCAGGAGCCCAGGAAGTGCTCCAGGAGAAATTGTCTTAATGAGGGTTTCCATCACTGTGAAGGGACACCATGAACATGCCAACTCTTATAAAGGAAAATACGTGATTGGGGCTGGCTGACTGTTTCCCAGAGGTTGACTTTGTTATCATCATGGTGGAAAGCACGGCAGTGTCAAGACAGACATTATGCTGAAGAAGAGTCGTACGTCTTATTCCGAGAGCAGCAGAAGAATACTGTGTTACACTGGGCATAGCTTGAGCACATAGAACTTCAAAGCCCATCTCCATGGTGACACATTTCCTCCAACAGGCCCCACCTACTCCAAGAAGCCCAAACCTCCTAACGGTACTCTCTGTGGGCAAGCATTCAAACACAAGTCTACGGAGGGCCATACCTACTCAAACCGGAGAGTGGTGATATAAGTTGAAGGCTTCTACTAGGGTAGAGGACATGCACGGACAGGAACAGGCCTAGTGGGTCAGGGGATTGATACAGAAACAGTGTGCGAGAGCACTACACACAGAGTAAGCCACACTGCTGCAGGATGGCGACGGAGTGAGCTGACATTGACTAGATGCCAGTGAAGATGATGCTGAGGTCTTCAAGGTCGGCGCCGCGTGTCTGATCACTATGGTGAGTGCGATGTGGATGCTGACCTAGCAGGAGTTCAGAGCAGATGTGGGAGGCACAGAGGTTCTACGGGGTCTGACACATGGTAGCTTCCTTTCCAGATGCCAGGGGAGAGGAAGTGAACCAAGAGAAGCAAAGCTGAAGTAAACCAAGGAGTTGACTGAATAACAGAACCAACCAACAACAGCATCATAAAGGAGAGTTATGGTTTGCTGAGTCACTTCAGAAAGGGCAAGAAGCAGTGGTGGATATGGATGGGCAAAAGACATGGAGCTAGTATATCCTGGAGGAAATGAAGAATCCTGGGAGGGTGGAGAGGGGTTTGCTCCTGTGCTGGACACTCTGGGTTTCAGCATAGTTAGTTTGGGGAAATCTTCTGTGTACTTCAACGGGGGTGCATAACCTGCCATGTTTGTCTATACATGCTGGGTGCTGTGGACACATGCCCATGCCCTCTCAAGTTCAGATGGTGAACTTCTTACTACTGATGTGGTAGTTTAGTGGGTAGTGAGGTCATAGAGTGGATGCTCTCAGGACCCCTGGTCCTCTTATTATGTGAACCACAGTGAGATGGTGGTGCTAGGACAGAAAATGCCATTGTCCAAGAAGGGGGTGGGGGGAGTTCACTCAGCAGAACACCATGAGGACCTCTGATTTTAGGTCACCTCTCTGGCTACCTCCAGAACCAGGAAGCAACTCTCTCCTCTGATCCGCTCAGTCTAGTGGCTTCTGATGGCTCCAACAGCCTGAGAGCCAGGGTCTGCCAGATGGAGGCTGTCGCTGGATTTCACTGCCATCTCCCTTGGCCTGTTTCCTCAGTTACAGTAATGTGTTGCTCTCATGTGGTTATGGATCCTTATATTGCATTCGTCCTTGTTGCGTGTAATGTGAAACCACATTTGGTTGTTCTAAATAGACTTTTATTAGATTAAAACCTAAATTTTATTTATATTGAGAAGCAGTATATCTGCTAAGGACAATTCTAAAAACAATATATTTATCATAAAACATCTTCCTTATCTAGTAATACTAGGAATGTCTTCCCTTTCTGTAATAAATATCCTTCCTTACCTTTGACCTCTGCATAATTCTTTTTTTTTTTTTTTTTTTTTTTGCTGTTTTGTACAGTCCAACAACATTTTTATGGATTGGCATAGAGTCATCTCCACTGTATCTGGACTTAAACTCTCTCATCCTGTTTTCCTTTGTTCTCTCTCAATCACTTTCCCTTTACTACTTTCATTATTTCTACATTAATCAACTGTGCTAATTTTATTATCAGTCTTTGCTGTTCTTTTAAAGCATAGTCCAAAGAATAAGGCATACATTCTGAATTCAATTCTGATTAGCATAGGCTATTACGGTTGCCAGGACCTCATGACACGTGAACATGACGTGACAACCCTCCTCTTGGTTTTCGAACATGTTTGATGCTGCTCGTCTTGAGGACCATCAGAACTGAATTGATCCCCATCAGCAGAAGCAGAAGCTGACCCTGGTCTACCTTGGGCTCCAGACTACCTGAGCTTTAATGGCCGTTTTCCTTCTGCCTCTGAACATTCTGAGCTGAACAATGACATGGGGGCTGATGCAAAAAAAAAAAAAAAAAAAAAGAATCTCTTAAATGTTTGCCTGAAAATGATTCTTCTTATCTTTGTGGCTGGAGAATAGCTTTACTGACAGTGGCCGCTTTTCAACACTTATCCACCACAGGGTATCTTGTGTTACGTCAGTGTGTGATTGCAGCGCCTACCATTCTCATCGCCATCCCCTCCCTCACCCTCCTCCTCTTCCTCCTTCATGGATGAGATCGTTGGCAATGCCATCCTGCCTCATTTAGATTTTCAGTGTTCTTATGAATAGATGCAGTTTGGATTTCTCTAAGGGTTGGCCGGGTTAACTGCCTTCCATCAACTCACAGATCACTGAATTTCGTCTCTGAGAAAATGTCTGTCCAGAGCCTTTTCCCTTTTAGGCTGTTCTGTTTTCCCGCTGCTTTGTTTCAGGACTTCTGAATGAAATAAAAATGTGGGCAGTTTTCAGCTCAGGGCAGAGGTGTGGGGCATTCTCTGAGACCTGCAGGTTGAGATCACAGATACTTCTTTTCTCTGATGACAGTCATTCATCTGTGCCCTACTGCAGAACCCCAGACTGCCTGCCACTCCGGATCTGGACCGGTTTATTCACAAATCTTCACGGGAAACCTTTATATGACAAGGTCTTTGAATGCAAATTCAGGTGAGAACATGAATATCTTCCTCGTAGAGACATTTTTATTGGAGAGAAAAGGAGATGAATAACTTAGTAACCAAGAAGAGCTGCAGTCGATAAAGGAGAAAGGACAAAGAGAGGCTGGGGTGGATGGCAGCAGAAGGCAGGTCCCCTGGAAAGTGTCACTTTTATAAAACCAAGAAAGAGAGGAAAATAGCCACATGGTTTCCCCAAGGACACCTTGGCAAGCTTGCCTCATCCTGAGTCCTCATATCAAGACACTCCTCGGCCTTCTTGGCCACTCAGCAGCCACCATGAAATGGTCGTTAAGGCTGGAGACCTTTCTCTGCAGTAACTCTGACGTGGGAAAGTAGAGAAAGTTGACACCAAGCACTGAGGAACTCCAGACTATTTGGCTGAGAGTTCTAAGACAAGGAAGAATCAGGGCCATCTCCCAAGTCCTTCCTGCTCCTCCTATCCCAGCATTATTCTCTCTGCTTGAACTGCTTCCAGAAGCAAAGCTATTAAACTGAAAATGCCCGTCTGAGCAGACCATGGGCAAATGTGCGCCAACTCCGAAGCGGAACATGCTAGCACGCAGACACCCGCTTATGACCTCTGCCTTGGTTTCAATTTTTATTTTATTTTATTTTTTGAAGGAGAAAATAAAAGCACACATATTAATTTCTCATACTGTAATTCCTGGAAATCATTTTGGAGTCAAAGAATTTTGACTGTTAAGAGCAAAGACAAACATTGAGAGATTTCCTGCTGCTCCGGGAGCAGCGCCAGTGCACGGGGTTTCAACCTTCCCCTGCCAGAAGTGCTACGTGGCAAGCAGAGACCAGGCTCTGAGAGCAGGGACCAGGCCTTACTGACAACTACAGCGTGGCAGCTGGAAGCCAGGCTCCGAGGTCAGGCAGCAGCTAGCTGAGTGCAAAAACCAGACCTCAAACACAGGGAGCAAGTGTCCACTTAGAACTGCAACACGACAGCTGCGATCCAGACTCTGAGGGCCCGCAGCACCTATCTGAGTGCCTCCAAGTACAGGAAGCAGGTATCCACTAAGGTGGGCAGAACAGTGTTAGAGATCTCGTGGTGGGGAGGAGCAGTAATGAGAAGGAGACCTAGGAGATGGAGGAATTAAAAACCAATCTGAAGGGTAATGATTCCGAATGAACCGGGCCGACCCATTGTGAACCCTCAGTGGTCATGCCGATAACCTTTCTGCCTAAGGACAACCTGGGACCTAACGAGTAGCAGGTCCTGGGATGGAGACCTTTCTGCAATATTGTATTTAAAAGGAAGTATTTCAGATTTTCATTCATAAGCCATGATAGTACTAAGGCTTCTGTGTTTACCATGCGCTTCTAGGGGTTTCAGGCTGTAACTAAAAGGGGCCTCTGAGGCCATCAGGACTGATGTGTCACAGAAGCACTGCACCTAACAAAACCATCCCTGCCAATTCATTGCTAGACATCTGGAATCTTCAGACAGATGGCTGTCCTCCTCAGAGAAGTGTTCATTCCATCAGCCATAGGCAGCATAGGATCCGGTGTATATCTCAAGGACAGAAACACTGTGAATGTCCACGATGGGTCCTGGGAATCAATGTTGAGTCTTCTTTTCAAAGTTTGGAAGTTACTCAGAGGTTAGCATTAAGTTTTCCTCCAGGAAATTCCTAGCCACACTAACTTACATCACCGAACTCCATGAAGGCCCCTGTGGTTTATAAGAAAACTGTGACACTGGTGGTCAGTGCTGCATTTTTCCTTCAGTGTTTCCTGCTTTAGAAGTGATGTCTTCTTGTGTCTCGGCCAAGTAGAATTTTGTAAGGTCTCATCTATAATGACCACCATATAATGACTACCACCACAGCTCTGTTTCTGACTTAAAGGACCAGAACAGGCTGGCCATATAAAACAGAGGCAGGCAAAGTTGAAAGAATCTTTCATGGCAAAACAAAGTACAAACGGACACGCCCAGTCCCATTAACTAGGTCTTCCTATAGACTGGTTCTCAGACAAGTAGCCATGGAGTAGGCAAGACCTAATAAGGACTCTATTCCTAAGAGGATCCCGGAAAGAAGGACCCAGGCACTAGTGTCTCAGCACAATAGAGCCATTCGCCTGCTGTGGGAGGACTGGCACCTAGGTTGTGGCACCTAGATACTGTCAGATCCCGCGAGGGTAGACCCTCAGACCATGACACCTGCAGTGGCACAAGCTCCCAGCAGATTCTCTTCCCTCTGTCACCTCATCCCATTCTCACAAGTGAACCAGCAAGGACTTCTGTCCTCTAGGTTTTATAAACAAGAGGACCATATTTTCAGAAGCCAGCCCTGGGGTGCATTAGAACACTGAGGACCATGTCTGGACTATTGAGAGACACACCCTCGGGTCCCTAAAGTTTATGGAACTAGAGTTTGGGTGCTTTTTTACTTCTTTCTCACAGTGTGGTCAGAGGGACAGGCTCAGGATGTATGACCAAAGGGAAGCATGTCCATTACACTAAGTTCTAGAGTTGAGCAGTGCACATGGAACATGGCTCCTTTTCACAGCTCTGGAGGCTGGGACCAAAGTCAGGGACAACTGACTGGCTCCCTTTCCCAGCTTCCAGACTACCTCCTTCTAGAAGCATTCTCACATTCTCTTCCCTCTTTATGACACTTGGTGGCCTCATCCTCTTCTTAGAGACATAGATCCTCTAAGTTTATGACCTCTTAAGTCATCATACGGGTGTCCTTACCTCTGAGGACTTAGTTTCCAAGTACAGTCATTGACTAGGTCTTCATTTTAGGACTAACCACTGAGTCCAGATAGTTGCTAAACTTCTGGATGACCCATCTTTCCCCTGTGATGCAGGGGACTCTCTGTGAAGGACAAGACGTCCTGCCCTGCTGAGGAACAACCTGAGGGTTAAAAGCACTCCATTTCTCTTTCCTTAGCAGCAGTTTATTGTCTATCCGTCATTTCTCCTGGAAGCTCTATCCCCGCTGATGTGCTCATCTTTTTAGGGAAATTCTCTTCTCTCTTGATGTCCAATATCCCCCACTCTACATGTTCTAAATACCATGAGTAGCTACTTTTAACACCTGGACTAACTATAGTCTCCATTTGTCTCATAATTCTTGTGTTAAATTTGAATAAACCACATTCTCTCATCTGTATTCTTCCAGGCTCCTGAGCATGTGAGGGTTAAAGCTCTAAGCAGTTATCAAAGCATTTGATGTGACATGATATAGATGAATCCAAAGGCCAGGCTAGGACATCTGCAATGGCAGATGGCAGCACAATGAAGGTTGAAAAGGCTGGAAGGGAAGTGTGAGGGTAGAAAGAAAACAAAGAAAAAGATGGTGCCCCTCTAGCAAAGGAAGGAAATGGAGGACAAGGTTCACCTTCAGCAAATGTCCATGAGGAAAGATGCTTCCAGTGCAGGAAAGAGGGAGAGGGAGGAGGAGGGGGAGAGGATGGGAAGGGAGAGGAGACAGGGAGGGGAAGAGTGGAGAGGAAAAGGGGGAGGAAGATGGGGAGGGGGAGGGGAAGGGAAGAGGGAGAGGGAGAGGCAGGCAGATAAACTAGGGTACTCCCCCAGCAAGTGATGGGAAGAAGGCACAAAATATGTCCACTGCTTTTATCACAAAGGAGAAAGTAAAATCAGCTTCTTTCACATTTTAACCAGTGTGGAAATGTTTAGAACACCTCGATATTCAGCTGGGGGCCATCACCTGGGCCTTCTCCTCTATCAGCTTCTAGATGGCTCCATGGCCCCATAGCAACCATAGAGGATTGAGAGCACTGCTATGGGAGCCATTGTTTCTGGGGAATGGGGACTTGGGGTTCACAGAAGGTAGTGGGGATGGAGTAGGAGAGACAGGGACAGCCATGACACTTTTCACATTAACGGGATGGAGGCAGAAGGCATCAAAAACTTAGAAGTCTCATTTTAGCTTAGGTTTTTGGTTTCTGATGAATTTGAATAGACAAGTCCTGGAAAATTTTCTTGCCAAGAGTCATTTGGAAAAGGAACCTTTGACAATGGTTATGCTATGAAATCTCCAAGCGGCAAACCTTTTGAGTTCTCTACTAGGATGGGGCATCATTTTCCAGGGCTCATGAAGGCTGTGCTTGGAGGCCTCTGACAGAAAGAGCCAGGCACATTCTCCCCTGGCTAAGTCAGCCCCGGGCAGAGACAACGTGGCAGCCCTCTCTGAGGAGCAGCCCAGGAAAGGGAGCATAGGGGAAGTGGAAAGAGAGGCTAGTGTTTTGTTGCAAAATGAGTTAAGAGAAGGCAAACTCCCAGCAATTTTGTCTGGCCAAATTATACTTTGGGGCCCAGGTCTGTACTTTATATTTTAAAAGCTTAAATTAGTTTATAATCTCCTGAAATCTCATCTTGCCATTTGTTTTTAATACCATGTCTGCAACCTTTAAAAACATTTCTCCACTCTGGATAAAGAAGTAGTTTTTATTTAAGGCCAAATACTGGATGGCTTTATGTCACTCGTTTTAAAAATATTTTATTGGTTTTTTTTGAGAGTTTTGTACAAAGTGTTTCAATCATATCCACCCCAACTCTTCCTAGGTCCACACCTTTTACACACCTACCCAAATTGCTTTCTTTTCTACCTTTGCGGTGTGGAAATATTCTTGAATGTGTAGTCTTCCACTGGACTCTGGTTGACTTATCAGAGATTATGTTTTATATATCTCCATTAAAATGGTGTATATTATTAGTGAGGAGATTTAATGGTTTCATGTCCTGTTGAAACAGCAATGATTTCATATGTGCCACGTCATAGGTTCATATGTGCTGTGTCATACCGAGCTGCTATGTTCTAATAATGACCTTTAACTTCTGATGCTCCTGCCTCCACCTCTCAGGTGCTGTTATTCTATGTCTGTGCCACCATGCCACCTACACAGTACTGGGTATTAAACACGGGGCTCTGTGCATACTGGGCAAGCCCTCTACCAACTGAGCGACACCCCCAGCCCAGTGCCTCAGCTGTACGGCCGATCGCAGTGGGTGAGGAGGAGGTTGGGTCTCTGTTAAGTTCTGTAAGCTACTGAGCAAAACAACAACCAAATTCAGATGTAAGGTTGGTGTAAAAGTAAGGAAATGGCTGGTGCACATGGTCACAATGGAGGAGGAATACTCAGTCCTCCATTTTGGAAGTAGAGCCCAAGGTTAGTTATGCTTACTCTCTGGTTTCTGGTGAGAGCCCCTGGTGGATGACATGTTCAGGAGGAAATGTTCACACCTCAAATCAGGAAGGTAGGAAACAATCCATAGATTGTTTATATATATATGTATAATTGCTCGTTCTTGCTAAAATTCAGGGTTCTCTCTTCAAGACAACAGTGCCAATAACCTAAAGACCCTTTGGTAAGGCCCATACTATGCCAGATGCCATTCAAGAAGAGCTGCAGTGGGCAAGTAAGATCTTGCTCAGCTGTAAGGGGTGAGCTCTAGTGGGGCACAGCCCTAGAGACGTCTTCCCAGGATTGCTTCTTGCTACCTTTGTGCTTTCTTATGTTTGTCACAGCCATACTCCTCATTTATGTGGCTTGGTGTGTGAGTGGACACTGGGAGACCCTCAATGCATATTGCCTGGTGTGGTTACTTCCTGAGTGATACCCCACCCTATTGGGAAAATTTCCTGCAGAACACCATAAGGATGAACTCTCATGAATTAATGCTGTTCAAATGAATTAATGATTTTATAGAATTCCTGATTTGATTCAAATAATTTTAGGAAAAAAAAGTTTAAAGAGATGGTTTTAGTTATTTTTCCAGAAAGATGTAACAAAGTTAGAATCAAGAATAGTATATGTCCCCTCCTCATAGAATAGTAAGTAAAGGCTACATAATAAGAAATACAGTAAGCTTTCATAAATTACACTAACAAGATAAATTGGCTTGGGACATATGTGTGATCAAGGGAAACATTCATTCTCAGTCAGGTCCAAGGATGAGTCCACAGGAGGGCTCTATGATAAAGCAAGGCCATGTGAAACTGTTGCTTTGAACTTATAATGAGCTTATAGAATGAAACATTGCTTTGAATTTACTATCAACATCCTCTGTAACTCTCCTCTTGTGTATCATTTTATCTATGAGGTAATTTTATAAAGAACTTCTGTCTAAGAAGGCATAAAAGAAGCTGACAGAAAAAACAAAATATGGCTGTTGGGCTCTGATGTATCCACCAAATGTGTATACATGTCTGTCTGTATGTATGTATGTAGGTATATGTGTATGTATATAAGTATGCATAAGCCCTTGTGAAATTTATGAAACTGGTGTTCAGTCAGTGTTTGTGTGTGTGTGTGTGTGTGTGTGTGTGTGTGTGTGTGTGTATGCATGACTTTCTCTCTATTCTTTTCTTTCTCACAGGGCCTTCTTTCCAGTCCTAGGTAAGTTTTGTTCTGTCAGTAGTGCTGACCCCATAAATCACCCATGGGTGGGAGTGGCATCGGCTGCTATAGCACCAACCCAATCACTGATGCCATACCCCCTCACTGCCTTCTTCAGGTATCTGGATGCCTAGAAGGAGAACATCTGGGGCCTGTGTGGACGGCTCAGTCAGTAAAGTATTGCCATGTGAGCATGAAGACCTGTGTTCAGATGCGAGTGTCCCAGTGATTCTGAGCATGTTAACACACCTGTAACCCCAGCCCCAGGGTGGAGTTCCATTATGTTCACTGGAACTTGATGGCCACCTTGTCTAGCTCAATTACTGAGCATGAGGTTCATTGAGAGACCGTCTCAAAAAATGAGGAGGAGAACACTTGCAGAGACACCTCACTGGCTTCCAGCACATACATGCATGTACACGCAGACATCCATAAGTACAAACACACACATGCACACTCAGGTGGGCCCAATCCAATCCCGAAAGTGGTAGTGCTCACATCAGATACTCCCTGAGAGTAAACTTAGGAAACATTCAACGTAATGCAGGCTGATAGCCATTACCTTACTACAGAAGACCTGCACACTGAGCTGAAGGCTACCAGCATCCCTTCCTCCTATTTAATCCAAACCCTGATGAACATTAAGTCTCCTGAATAATGGCACAGTCACCATACAATAAACCACACCCAGAATTCATGATTTTCCAGCCAGTTCTGTCTGCCTTCTTCCTTCTACTTCTACCCTAATGCTTTAATTTAATTTCTACTAGAAGTCTGTTAAAGCAAAGGCCAGTCCTGCTGAGCAGGGACAGCCTTCTGTACTGCGTCCTAATCTCTGCTCACTCCCTATTGTGTTTCTGGAGCATGGAATTATCTCCTCTCCATATTTTGTGAATGTCTTAACTATGGCGCTGTGGGTCAACTCTATGGGTCACTTCCATGGGCAAAGCTTTATTTCCCAGGAGCACTCACAGAGAGTCAGTTTCATTGTCAGAGGAATGCTGGATATTTTCTGGGTCCCAGGTCTCATCCTTTCTCATGCCAGCTAATAAATGTGTTTTCTTAGCAAATTCCTTGTAGCATGCAAATGGTCTCTGGAGACAATGAACCCTTGGGTACATAGCTCAGACTCTCCTGCAGATTTATCCTTCCATATGGTTCCTGGGGTAGATGGATGCTGCCTGGAGGTTTTCACGTTTGCAGACTTAATAGTACTGGGACATCACCCAGCAGAAACCTCTCCAAGCTAAGAATAAGGACACTGAGACCCTGCCCACACCTGGCACCTATAAGTGAGTCCAGTCCTTTTGAGTCTTTCCAGCTCTCCCTGAGACACTGGAGATTGAGAGCTGCCGGGACTGGTCCCCAGCCAGCTGCTGGCGATGGCTGGCTCCACTCTAACTCCCTTCTGCTGTGCAATTTCAGTCCTTTACCTGTGGACAAAATGGATGCGCCCATGGAGCCTTGAAACTGTGTGTCCTGTGCTGTCGAAGTTACACATATTGCAGAGACAGCCAGGCCCAGGTTGTGTCTGACCTCACAACTCAGCTGACCATTCATTGCCTCTTAGCATCATGTGCTAATGTCACTCCAAACACTTACTACTCTTTCCAGACCTGCTTGGCAACCCATGCTAGTGTTGCCCTGGAGATCACCATCTCCCCTGGTGGAGGCCTCTCCCCTGTTGCAAGGAACATACTAAATCACATGGAAGCCAGGTAGGGAATAGGAAAGCAGTCGCTCCTGACTTCTGATGCATGCATTGTGAATGCCAGAGGCTGCCTTGCGGTACTGTAAAGTTTCTAGGGGACAAGGTGATGTGGTGGTGTGGAGGACTGGACATCTCAACAGGCTACAGATAGATAGCTGCTTTTAAGGTGGAAACACCATAGGTCGTGGGGTTCTGAATCTATCTCCACGGAAGTAGTGGGCACCCCTAGACCTGTTTCTGGGGATCCAGGGAGTACCCTGAACCTGTTTCCAGGGGTGCTGTGAGAACCCAGATCTCCCATCTTGATGATCTAATGGTCATCTGCTCTCAGTGCTGTGGTATGGAGCACACCTTGCTCTGTCAGCACTCCTGCTCAGTGCCTGGAAGAGGTCAGGGCCTCCACTGCTGCTCCCTGGCAGACCTGCCTCTGTGCCACCAGCACCAGCTGCTTCCCCACACTTCCTTTTCCTGCTTCCTCCTGGGTTTCCATCAAACACAGTCCCCTCTAAGCTCAGGGGCAGCAGCATCTAAGGTCTGTCAGATTCCTGAGCCAAAAACTGAAGATTAGAGATCTTTTATGTTACTAACAGGGGACTGTACTGACAGACAGTTATCTCTTCAACCTGCCTTAGTTCTAGAAGCTGTGTAAGGATTCCTTTTTTGTTTTTTCAGATAATATTGGTCATTCTCAGATTTCTGACAGGGTTGAAAATAGTGATAGTCTTATTGCTCACCCAGGCTATTTAACATTGAGAGAATACATAGTTAATTAAATAGTTACCAGATAGAATACAAGCCAGCGGGGACATAACACAGATTTTAAGCCTTTTTTAAGCTGGAATCGATAACTAAATGTTCTGTTTAACTGATAAAATGTTGGACTGGGTGTTAGATATATTTTATAAATTACAAAATGATAGCAGTTGTGCTCAGCTTACATTTGAGAGAGAAGTTTTTTTTTTAATTAGACAGAAAGGGTGATATATAGGTTCATGTCTATATGCAGGTGAGGGCTGGCACAAGTTAGGTCAAGGCTATGATTGGACAGTAAAAAAGTAAGGTGGGGACAAAGTTTTTGTAAGGTGAGAGAAAAGGGAAAATGGGAGAATCAAGACGGAGACCGAGAAGGATGGCCCAGATCCAGGTGGTCTTAAAAGGCCTAGGTAGTTATGTACATTTCTTAAGGGATGGATTTCTGTAGGTCAATTTATCTTATCTAGGTGGGCAGTTCATATCTTTATCATTTGGTTGTGATTGTGTGGATGTATTGTAGATTGAGAATTTAACACATGAATCTGATTGTTAAGTTACAGTTTATTGAGTCATGATTTTACCGACTAGTTGGGAATTTATACCTTAACTACCAGGAGGCGGTTGCTGGGAGTGTGGTCAGAATCCATGGCAGGGAGATGTGATAGGCCAGCCGCTGCTGGACTTCTAGAGCCCTGATTTTACCAGAGAGTTCATGCCTAGTAGAGAGCTGCTGGGAGAGATATTAATCAGAGACAAATTATGGTTAATTCATATGGCCCTCTGGTGCCAGAACTAGCTCGAGGGACCAGCCTGGCAAGGAGCCATACTGGAACGGCCTGCAGACTGCCTGGGTCTGAGAGTACTTGGGGGCAACATGGAGCCGCTGAGATAAAGATATCCCACAGTGCTATATGGCCCTATGTTGCTGGTGCTAGTGAGGGATAAAAGGTTAACCTTTTTTTTTTTTAATATTTACCGCAACACCCAAATTTCAGCAGCCAAAAGCCACTGGGGTCAACTTCTCACTCACCACCATCCAGTAGGTGGATGGATAAAGAGTTTTTAGTCACTGACATCATGTAGGGACACAAAGTCCCCTCTAGGTGTGGTTCCACTCTTATTGGAGGCCTTTGTGCTCTTCTGTGTTTTCTCAGGTAGAAAGAGAATAGGATATCTGCTAGCATAGATTATGGCTGGAAACAGCAAGTGGCCTAGGGTATATAGCATCCTAGCACCGACATGCACTCCTAGTTCCAGGCCCCTTCTGCAGGAAGACTACCCCAGCATAGCCAAGAAGAAAGTCAAAAGCCTTGGGGAGCACATGGCTCTTCCCACAGCTCCCTATGGGCAATACAAGGATACAGGGAAAGAAGAAAGTCCAGAGAGCTCAGGGGTAGGGGTTTCTATACCCCATAAGCAGAGCATTACAGAATTGTGGGGCTGCTACAAGAAAAGCAAGTGAGATGAAGCCGCCCAGAGGACAGCCTCCACTCTCCGAGTCACAGGAAGACTGTGGAGGACTAAAGGAATAGGAAACATGATCATTATTGTATTCCATAGGCTTACACTAGCTGTCATGTGGAGGAGAAAGGAAACGCCTTCGAAGGGACAGGTCAGGGTGATTGACTGGTAAAAGAGATGCTGGGAGAGGACAGGTGGAGTGGGAAGACAGTTTTCCACAAGGCTTCGAGCATCTTGGATAAGTTCAGTGGCAACACTAGATGACAGGTAGCTCTGTATGTAGAAGGTCACCACAGGACCACTACAAGTCCCAAATAAGCATAGAGCAAGACACTGGGGAAGATCTCTTCAAAGACTCCTACTACAGAATCAGCATCACAGAGAATCCGGGAATGGCATCATTGAGACTAAACCTTGACTTTGAGACAGGAGGCTTGGATGATGACCAGGCGCAAGCCCCCTGATGATGGCTAGCCACTGGTTAAAGTGGGAAACTCTTAAGAGGACAGTCTTGAGCTCCTCTCAGAGGGCTTCTGCTCCCCAGGAAGACTTATTTTATGAGGCAGGTGTGAAAAAGAATTAGTGTCCTACCATTAGTGCAAGGGTGAGCTTCAGCAAGTATCATATCAACACCCAGCACTTTTACTCTGGTGGCAGAAAGATGCTGAACCTGTCTGCATGACAAGCCCTTTCTCGTTCTAGCCAAGCAGAGGCAGCTGATGATTTGATCTCCTTACATACATAGCTAATATATTATATGCGCCCACATTTGCGCTTTAGCATGCTTCACACAAAAGGGCAGAGCACGTTTTATCACTGGAGACAAACACAAGGCTGGAGGGTGGAGGGATGCTCTGTAGCAGACCGAACAGAGTCCCTGGTTCCTAAGCTTCAGCAAAGGCAGACGGGGTGGCAGCTAAGGGTAAAACATCCCTTCTGTGGCTTGTCATCTCCTTTCGATGAGCTCGTTCTGTTTTATGGCTCTGGTTTCGGAGTTCTCCTAGTCAGCAGAGTGTGTGTTACATGACCCTGTGCAGTGGCGCTGGGTTCGCTGCCATGCCAGAAGCTCGAGCCAAGGTTGGTGTCTGAGCTAGTCCCCGCTAATTAGATGGCGCCTGGTCTGGCGTGCATTGGGTTTCTCTGCATTCCACCTGGGAAGCACAAGTAAAGTGGCGGCCTCTTCAGACCCTCTCAGAGAGTTGCCCGAAACTCAGACACGTCTGCCGTTGGATGCGGGACATATGGAATTTGGTAAGTTTATTGCTACTCCTGACATGTGCTAACATGTTTCTGTGGTGGATGTCTACAGGCACTGCTGTTCACATGTCACTGAACGAAATATGTTCTCCCTTTATAATCAGGTTTTGCCAGGGCAATTGAGGAACAATAACTAGGCCAAGTTGCAAAGGCTGGGATCACTCTCAAAGTAGGGGTCACCTAAACATCTAGATGTAGGGGTCACATAAAGGTAGGGTCACCTAAAGGTAGAGGTCACTCTGAAGGTAAGGTTGAACTGCTTTCCATGCTCTGTTGCTTCAATATTAAGTTTATAAGTGGCCCTTTGTCCCTATGCTCTGACCTCTACTGAGCCTCACCACATCAAGACAAGAAGACCCAGCAAGAGACTGGACTAATGACCTCCCTGTCCCCTTCCACCATCCATATTAGTTATTTGCCTTGTTGTTGCAGCAAAACACACGGTGAAGCAACATAAAGCAGAAGTTCCCTGGGCTTACTGAACTAGGGAGTGCAGCCTACTAGGCTGGGAAAGAATGCTATGAGAAAGGGATTGGGGATTTAGCTCAGTGGTAGAGCGCTTGCCTAGCAAGCACAAGGCCCTGGGTTCGGTCCTCAGCTCTGGGGGGGGGGAGAATGCTATGAGAACAGTCAGTCACATGGTGCCTGCAGTTAGAAAACAGAGGAGTTAATGTTAGTACTCAGCTTGCTTTCTTGTTTTCTGGAACCCCAGCTCATGCCACAGCACCCCACATTTAGCATGGGTCTTTCCTATTCAATTAACCTAATCTAGAAAGATCCATCACGTATATCTCAAGAGATCTGTTTTCATGGTGGTTCTGAACCCTCTAAATTGACAATCTCAACTATCACACCATATTTTTCTCTGCCATGCAAGTTTATGCTTTTAAAGATTAATTACACAAAGAGGTTGATCTGCTGCCTGAATGGTTCTTGTCTCACACCCATGAATTTGAACGTCACTCCACAAGAGTGTTAGTCTTTGCACATGCTCGATGGAGAGCTTCAGCCTGCGTGTCTCACTGCTGTACGGGTGCCTGAAGAGGTTGCAGTGTCACACCTTGTGGCCCACCATGGTCGTACCATTAAACAGTGCTTAGCACCCTGCTGTAGGGCATTGGTAGCACATTGTCACAGGCTTGTGCCACTGCTAAATAGCTACACACGCACAGTACTACCTTGGAGCCTCTTTTAGAAAATGTCTACGTCTTAAGAACCTGAAGTGAAGGAAACGGTAACACTGTGCCTATGGTAGAAGGGCCCTGAAAATAGAGGCTCCTCTCACCATCCTAGGGCTCTGCTATCTCCATGCCCTGAGTCCATGGCCTGGATGTCTTTGACCTACGCCAAGAAAGACGACGCTACACAGATATGGGTAAGCTATGTCCATTTCTGCCTAAAAGCTCTCTGGAGAAGGGTAGAGTCACTGACTGCCATTGCAGGGAGTGGTGATTTTTAGGGACTGTGTAAAGAGCAAACTATCTTTGGAATTATTATTTCAAGATAGTTGCTGTAGAAGATTAAATTATAATATGAACTTTGCTTGTGTAAAACTAGACTGAAAAATGAAAGCCCGCCTCAGTGTTCTGAATGGTTGATGAAGCTCATTTCAGTAAGGGCATTTTATTACTTCCTGAAGATAGAATAATAATTAAGAACAAATAATTTGTGATTGCACCTTGTTCTTGTCAATATATGTAGGCTCGCCAGTGCTTTATCCTTGTGAAAATGTGAGTATGTGTCTCATTTATGCTATATGTGTGTAAAATTTTACTTTGGTACAGTCCACTAGCTTACCACATCCTCTGGGGAACAAGTAGAATTTTGCATAACTTTTTATGCATGAAATTGTAGGAAGAATACGAATTACAATGGCCTATTCAACTTTTCAAATCATTGAAAATCACATTTGGTTTGTGAAAGAGTTCTGTACATCATATACCCAGATTATCTGTGGAAGAAGAATTTTGGAAATAACCCATAGGCCTTTGGTCAACCTCGGATAACATTTTTAGGCACCAAAGAAGTGATGCACTCATTAACCCTTTAGTTTTAATAACTAAGATATACATTTCCCTTCCACCAGGAGTTTGGGATTCTGTACTCCGGGGAAAAGTTTTACCAATACTTTCCTTCTCATTGACTAATGTTATCTGTCTTTCAAAATGACAGGACATTCCATTTTTATCCTCAGACAGGTGCCAGACAGAAAACTGGCCCACTTGTTAAATTACATGGGTCAGCTAGTAAGTTCCGAGAGGGTGTTTTCTCTGTAATGTGTGTGCATATTTGTGAACTCATGTTTGTAACAGGCAAGAAAGCAATTTTATATCAACATCTGTCACTCCATGTCCAGAAATACGTGAGCCTGCCAATGTTTAACAGATCCACTGTAATAAATTCATCTCAGATCAATTATAAAAACATCTACGCATGTCATTAAAACTATGGTTATCACAAGGAATGTGATATATTTGCCATCAAAAGCAAGCAAGAGTGTCTTGTTTATTTCCAGGCAAACATTAAAGCCTAACATAGCAAAGTAAATACTATACAAGCACACACGAGCACATCGCCAGATAATGGCATTCATATGGGGGTGGGAGCAGGAATAGAAGTGCTGGCTTTCAGAACAGAAGTGAGGATCCAAGGATGCACTTTGTCTGCAACTTGCTCTCATGCCCTGTTCTGGGCGCTTTCCTACAAGATGATTTCTTCCTGAGGTTGTTACACTGGGAGTGGTCTCCATCCCCTACTGTGCCCTTGGAGAGGAGAAATATGAAAGCAGCTGGCTGTGTTCCTTTGCTCTACTTGGACAGAGATCTTGGAATGGGTAAGAGGCAGCTTCCTTCGTGTTGCTGACCCTGAGTTCCAGCAACCCATAGGCTGGGCTTTCACACCACAAGCTTACAGCTCTAAGCTTTGAGAAGTAGAAGCTGGAGGCTCTAGTGTTTTAAGACAGTGGGGGCCTCACCTCTCTGAGTGCTCAAGGCAGAGACTCACTGGTCAGGTTGAGAACACAGGTACCCATAGACCAGAGCGACAGCTCTCGACCCTGAAGTTCATGACCTTTGTCCCTGTGGTGCTTGGCAGCTTTCTCTAACCTTTCCAGGGACTAAGCTCACAGTCCTCCTAGCTCTCGGTCCCACCTTTGGCTTGTCTCCTGTCTCATCTTCTATGCCTTAGGTTTCCCTTGCTTAACTTCTCTCCTTACCTGCTTTGCCGTATCTGCCCTGGGTGGCTCCTGGGACTCTCAGCTGCTTCCCAGTGTGATAGTTCTGAGCCCCCAGTAACTCTCAACTCTTCAGTTATCTCCTCCTTGCTGTTTCTGGAACTGGAAACTCTAAGTATTTGTCTGTTTTTTTGTGCAGCCAGCTCAGCCCACTGTGCATTGGAAAATACCACAAGTAGACAAAAGACCTTTTGGTAAGAAGTCTTTATTGGGGTCCAGTGTTGTAGCACAATGCGTACACACAGGAAAGCCTCCTCAACCAACTGGGAGAGTGGCACATTGTGCTTTGGGAGTCTGATGGGTGGTATAATACACTGTGTATGGATTATAATGTAAAGCCTCCAGTTCTGTCAATTATATGCCTCACCTAAGTACCAATCACAGCTCTTTCTGCTGAGTCACTGGGGAGATGTCCCCTCCCATTGGTACTAAGAAGAGTTGCAGGGTGATCAGTCAAGAGTCAACCTGGTGATGGCTGAAGCAGATATGGCTGGAGCAGGGCAGTCAGGAGGAGAACCCTATGGTTCCAGGGGCTGAGTGGTTTATAGTGTCCCATTGCTGTCCAGTGTCCATTTCTGCTTCTCCCTTAGGGTGGCCAGGCCTGTTGCACATCAGGCTGGGCTGGAGGGAGGGTAGCCTAGTTGGGCTCATTGTGCTCAGGATCTCCGTGTGCAAAGAACCCACCCTGGAACAGCTTTGGGAACTGGCTCATTTATTCACAGAAGAGTATCTATGTCCCTGAGGAGGTGGCCAGAGTCTTTGGGGCAAGAGATTCAAAGGTGTTGGAAGATACTCTACTTACATACTCAGGGGCTGTAGGTTATGTGTGTGTGTGGTGGTGGGGGGGGAATGGCCTTATAAGGTCAAACAAGAAGGGAACCCTGATAACTGTCAGGGCAATAGATTCCTGCTAGTGTTGATGGTTGTGGAGCTAACATAATGGCTGCCAGCTTTGGTGGGGTGGTGATACATGGAGTCCAAGACCCACCAATGATGAAGGGAGGGGACATGATGGAGTGGCACTCCCTGTGAGACAGTGGAACATGTACTAGGAACTGATATGTAGAAAGCTGGTGACACACCACTGACTCCCTCCTGTGTTGGGTGGACACAGAGGAATATTGTCCTCCTGCTTTTAGAGAAGGGGGCTGATCAGACACAGGGCACAGGGGCACACCAGTAGGCCTTATTTTGTGACAGGCCTTTGGTCAGATGAGCCCAGACTGGTTCGCTCATGCAGGTTGAGGAGGGCAGGCATGCCGATGATTTTCAGTGAATCACACAGCTTGGTTTGAAGTATATGTTTGGTACCTAGCACAGGAGTCCACATCCTTCTTTTCATGGTGATTGTTTCTTTACAGGGCAGCCTGAGCCTTGCTCCGTGCCTTCTCCTGGCTGCTTCTTATAGTTTCCAATGTTTTGGTTCGTCGGGTGTCGCAAAGCTTCCACATGAATGACCCTCTATTGGAAGTATACAAACACGAACATAGAGTCATCTTTGTTCTGCTTAGAGCCTATCTCCGTTAGGACACATGAGCTGGACATCCAAGAGGGAAGGACTGTTCCTGTGTCATTACACCACAGCTCACGTTGCCATGGAGAGTCAAGAATTCAGATGCCATTCTGCAAGATGCTGCCCAGGGGAAAGTGAAGCACTGATTGCATTTCAGTTCATTTTCAGTAAGAGGTTTTCAGATTCTCTCCACCCTTCATTTACCCTCAGCCCCTCCCTGCCAATGTGAAGCTTTCTCAGGACAAGATTAGCCTCAAACCCTGGGTCGCCATTTATACATTCATCAATGCGTGCTCTGCCCAAAGTCTTTGTGGACTCTGAGTTAGCAACAGTCCTGGCTAGAGAGGAATGTCTCCCAACTTCCCGAAGCCTGGGGTGAGCAGAAAGACAAGGAATTTGCTTTGCAAGGAGCCTTGTGTGCTGCTGGAGCCTCAGGCTGGGTGTCTACAAGCTTTCTGTCTTAGATCACTACTTGAACTTCTCTGAGAAGCTTAAAATCTTAGTTGTCTGATGATGTCCATGGTAATTCTTTAAGATAAATGTTCAAACTTTCCATTTCATAATCAAATAACAGCTGGCTATAGTCCTACTGACCACTAAGCAAATCACAAATGATTAGTTGATTTTTCCCCCAAATATATATTTTGTCTTGTTTTGGCTAGAAATAGAACTCTTCCCCCTGGGATGGGGGGTTTTCTTGAATAATAATTCTGTATTTTAACTTTTAAGAGCTACTTGAGTATAAAGAGTAAAAGATATTAGAGAAAGATTAACTCTACATAATGGGGGTTTCAGAGGAGAAAAACTGTAAAGGGACACTCAAACTCAAAACAAGCCAGACACTGGGAGCTACAATGGAAGCATAAAAACCTCAAACACGAACTTTAAATCCTGAGTAGGTAGGGTCTCTGCAGCCCGCGATGAGCATGATGGGAGTGGATCTTGAGAAAGTTCTAAAGAAACTGGATAATAAAGAACACGTTGACCCACAGGAAGTCAGGAACTCAAACTCTCTTCAGCGTTAAAGTACTGCTCCATTGAGCCAAACAGAAGGTGGATCAGGTTAGGGGACCTAGGTCCTGTTCCCTGCTGGAAGGAGAGCTCTTTCTCATCCTAGCAGTTGGAGTTGACTGAGTCAACCCATCAGTGAGGAGATGCTAAGCTGGGGTAGGAGACAGAAAGAGCAGACTGCAGAAGCCATAAACAGCTAGATACCGAGTAGCCATCACAGGGCCATACTTAGTGGCATCACTGATTTAGCATAATATGCATGCCAAGTTTACCCAGCCTTGCAAAAGTCCTTGAACATTTTATACTTTAGGAGCAGACCAATCTATACTAATTGAGACCTTCATATGTTTGATTCCAGCCCTTGCTGCAGGACATCAACCCCTTTTTCTGGAGGCCATTGTTCCCTTGGATATAATGCACTCTCTGACAGAAACTGGAAATTCCTTTACGGAAAAAAACCTGAATTGGTACTTTCCCAGAATCCCAAAGCATAAATTGTTTTCTGGCTCAAAATGACTCTCAAGGCTCTGCTGTGTCAGGAGTGTGAGGGCCCTGCTCCTTTGGATGAAAGTGGTAGAAAGACAACGTGGAAACCAGAATCGGCTCTTAGTATTGAAGTTCATTTTGGCCCAGAGCGCTTAGCTGAAAACCCAGGATGTAAGCCGAGATTCGGAACTTGAACTGTGCAGTCCACGACAGAGCACCAAGTCTGAGCTGTCTCTAAGAGCATTACAATCCGCACCAAGAGGAGAGAGTAGAAGGGCTGAGCCTCCTTTCCTACATCCAGGCCCCAGCTCCAAATTGAGAGGCCGCAGAGCAACTGATGTGGGAAACGCCTCTCCCATTTTCTGACTCATTCTGTGGTACTTCTGATAGGAATGAAAATATTCTAAAGAGACACGTGCGCCCCTCCCTGTGGCTGTCAGACTATTGAAATAACAGGCCCAAGAAATTACACTTTCCTCAGGAATCTCTTACAGGGAGAAGGGAAGTCTGAGAGGGCAGGAGTCAGCTACAAAGAGGGCTCTTCTCCCAGCAAAGATTTCACACTGTTCCGACAACTTGTCAGGTTGTCTTGCAAAACATTTAAGCAATGATGAGCTGGACCACTCCTTCAGGACTGTTGAGCTGTTCAGGACTCTTTCCTTTCTGTTTAAACCTGGACCTTCCGGACCTTCCAGGCAGGACCTTGAACTTGTACATTGCGGTGCACATCTTCACATCAAATAGATTCCTTTTCTCTCTGTTCCACCCTTATTTCTCTCTTCAGTTGTCCTATGTGGGATGGAATCTAAGCCAGGTTGTCTATACCCAGATTCTGACTCCAGTATCTTTTCGTTTGTTTGTTTTGCTTTTCCTTGAGGAAGTGTTTAGAGGCCAGGGTGGGGAGTCTAGATGATAAAGAGAGGTTCATCTCAAGCTCCTTCCTTCAAAGAACAGCCCCTTCCTGATCCTCAGGCAGATCTAGAAATTCACCGGCTCACATCGGTGGCCCAGTAAGCAAGCAACATGTGCTCAGTTCCTTTCTTCAGGTCCCCTGGTCACCTCCACACTCCACAAAGTGACCACGCCTACATCAGTTCTACGCTCCAAGCTAGGGCAGCCCCAGTCAAAAAGCTGCCTTTAATGATGGAGAACTGCACAGGGATCCGGTTTACTGTTATAATAGCTCTAGTCATGGATATGGGACAAACATGAGGTCATGCTTGTCCAATTACCAGAATGTGATCCTGTTGGGGTATGCTCTCTGGTGGCTCTGATGACTCTGGCTCCCTCCCAGCTTCGATGCAGCTCTTAGCTTTAGACTTCACTAGCTTTTGCCCATCCACACAGTTACTTTCCAAAGTGCATTAGCTCACAGGGAAACTCATTTGAACTTATAACATCAAATTCCTCTGGAAATGTACACCGAGAGAGTTTGATTAGGATTGGGCGTTTGAGCATCCCCTTGGAGATGTTCCTGAGGAGTTTGACCTCCCTCACCTTCTGACCTCAATGCCCATGCTCTGTGGCTCAGGCCTACCTCACTTTTCACGCTCCCACTGATGATGTCGTTCAAAGGCCTCTCATGGCTTCTGGTTCTCACACTACCCCAAGGTGATGCACACTGTGTGCCCTTTCCCAGGTCTGTAATGGACCCACAGTGTGTGTCCTGTCCTCGTTCTGTTATGGTCTCTCTCTTCTTCACACTAATTCTGTTTTCACCTATCTACTTCAAAACATCCAAATGAAGAGTTTAATTTATCCTTTACTATTCATTTCAATCAACTTTCACAATATCTCCTCTTTTATTATTATTTTATCTATTTACATTCCAGCCATTGCTCTCTGTCCCCCAGTTTCTCATCCCATCCCTCCTTCCCTGGGGACTCAAGTCTCCCAAGGGTGCATCTTCTCCCACTGAGGCCAGACCAGACAGTCCTCTGCTATATATGTGCTTGGGAGTCTCTGTTCAGCCCATGTATGCTGTGTGGTTGGTGGCTTAGTGTCTGGGAACTCTCTGAGGTCCAGGTTAGTTGAGACTACTGGTCTTCCTATGGGGTCCCCCTCCCCTTCAGCATCTTCCACCCTTTCCCTAATTCAGCCATAGGAGTCCTCCGAAGCAGACACCACAGAGGTGTTGCTTACTGGCTTGCTCCCCATGGCTTGCTCAGCCTGCTTTCTTAAAGAACCAAATATCTGGTGGCCCGCCCACAGTGGGCAGGACCCTCTTCTATCAATCACTAATTAAGAAAATGCCCTACAGGCTTGCGTACCTGCCAATCTTATGGAGGTATTTTCCCAAATGATGGTCCTTCCACTTGATGACTCTTGCTTGAATCAAGTTGACCTAAAACTATCCAGTGAACTTCCACTAAGCAAAGCGTTATTCCTGCTCTGTAATAAGGAGAAAACACTCAGAATAGCTAAGTAGCTTGACCAGGGATTGGCCAAGCCAAACTATGAAAGAGGGCAGAACTTCTGAGCAGCTTCCCTGGCCAGAAGGTTTCTAGTTTCTTTAAAGATAAGATCCGTAGCACACTTCCATGCAGGGGATAATAATTAATAACAAATTTTGCTACAGATTTGTGTGCCAGAGCATCTCAGATGCTCTAGGTATAACTGTATGGCTTAGACATCAAAGCCCTCACTGAGTATATTAAACGTCCTCCCCCTCTTCACATCATAAGGCTAAAGGAGCCAGAGCTGGCCGCTCACTCCAAGCTAAATAGGTGACTCATCTGAACACAAGCCTCCCTCCCCCAAAGAGCATGAGCGTAGCTCACACCATGTACCCCACAGACCCACACCCTGCACTCCGATGCCTGGCTAATGCTGACCCATTCCTTCTTGAGTTCATTTCATGGAAATGATTGAAAGTGTGTGTGTGTGTGTGTGTGTGTGTGTGTGTGTGTGTGTGTGTGTAGCATCTGCCATGTTGGTGAGTACAGGCTGACTCATTAAACAACACATTTGTACACCTGTCCCACACAAGCATGCACGGACATGCGCTTCATGCAGGCACAAATATGAACATAATGTGTCCTGTGGTTTCTCAGAAGAATCTTCTCCAGAACCATAGACTTTGACATTTCTACAGTGTTTCTTTCCGCCTCAACCTCCCCCTCCACAACTGCTACCTGCCTCTGTCAGCCGATAAATATCCGACACCAATTCACAGGGTGCTCAGTTTAGATCTGATCCTCCGGCTTTCTGAGCTAAGGCGTGTGCAAAGTGTGTCTTTGGGGGAAGCCAAATGTTAAGATATCACCCCTCGTGATGATATGATTAGAGTGACAAGGCCGTCATAGGAGGCAAAGGACAACCAAGAGTGAAAACCTGAGTTCAGCCTGTGAGAGGTCGGTGGAGTCCTGCCACAGCTAGCAACACACACAGTGCTTCCGAGGAGGCAAGGTGGGGACGGCTGCCTAGACTCAGTGCCAACCCATGCTCCAAGGCCTCTCAGAACGTCACCTGTAATGAGAAGGGTCAGAAGCAAGCCTCTCTCCTCCTGTGTTGTACAGATGAAACAAAAGGTAAGAGGTGCTTGGGACAGACACTGGTGGCTGCAGCACAGGCTTCTTGGCAAAAGTACCTAAGGGGGTTCCAAGGCTACTGTCCTGGCTACCTTGGCAGTGAGTTCTCTAATCAGAACAGTATGCTCTGCCAAGCATCTTCCCTGGGAGCAGAGCAGCACCCCTCCCTAGGAGGCAGCTGGCTTGGCTATCAATTCTCTCAACTGCTTCACTAGCACTGGGGTGTTAGCTCTGGAAAACCGTGAGTGAGAGAGGGAACCACCACATACATGTTCATGTATGCTTTCACGTCTCAGCAGAACTCTCAATACACGTGTCACCAGTTCCATTCCACTGTTGCCCGAGAACTAGCAAAGTTACCCTGATTCCCCTAAACGTGTTCTTGCAACCCTAGTGACCATTCTACTCCCGGGGCATTGCCCTAAAAACCCAGAGTAAACAAAAGGAATCAGCCTGAGTTTCTAAAATGTCCCATGGCCATAAAGGTTCTAATATCTCTCATGTCCATAGAACAGTTCAGCCTAGCATCGGGAGGAGCACAAATCAAGAATTTGTTAAAATATTATATTAATTAAATTTAATTAATTAAAAATAACTAAATCATTGTGTTAAACCATTATATTGTTAAATCATTATGTCATGATTCTGCCCCCAAAGCTTTCTCCCTTTCCTGGTAGTCACATACCCCAGGTTAAGTCACTGGAGAACAAGGTGTCTTTTATAATATAGACTCCTCCATTGCACGGGGCCGCAGTGTACACCCAGAGTTCACATTGGAACCTTTAATACCTATAGCAGACAGTCTCAGCTCCCAGAATCATGGCATTCGGCCATAGGCTGAAAGTGTGCAGCCTGAAGGTCGTGCAAACTGTGTGAAAAGCAGCAGGGAGAAGATACGTGGAGCCATTCTCTCACGTAAGTCACCAGACTCCCCCTGACTTCCTGTCAGGGTGGATACACAAGACTCCGTCCTGAGGACAGTGACTCCGTGCTAAGGGTCATGGGGCAGTAGGGGATGCTGTCAGAGAACTCACATGTGTTTATAGATCAAACAGAAAAGTATTATATACGAATGAGAAACTGAGCACTGCTCCACCTTAAGAGTGGCTTTTTGGCACTGCTCAATCCTTTCCTGGGCCTTTTCTGTTTCTTGAATTAAACATGTGTTAAGTGTTCTTCCATCACTCCCCATTGACCAGCTAAGGCTATGTCCCACCCCTTCCCACAGTGGTCCTAAGCTTTGCAAAGTCCTGCTCACTGATGTACACATGCCTTTTCCTTTATAGTTACCAGTTCAAGTTCACCCACTCAACTTGACCGATACTAGAGGCTTCAACGCCCAACATGCCAACACAGGGAGCAGTCCTGGTGTCTCACCACCTCACCACTTGCTGTCAGACCCACTATTGCAGCCAAAGACACCCATTCTGCCTCCGTCTTTGCCCCTCCCATTTCTCCTCTATGTTTGTGTTGCTCTCTCATGCCTCCATGTGCTTAACGCTACCATCACATGCAGGCGTCTTCCCATCAGCTAGATACTGACAAAATCCCAGGCTGCAGTGCTGTGATCACCGGACTTCACACCAGACCACAACTTGCTTTGCTGTGGGCTGCCTGGTCTTTTCTCTTTCCTCTCTTGGGATCAGCAGAGGTAGCAGACCCTAAATGTTCGTGAGCCAACCCTGTGTGTCGGCCTTTTCTGAGTCCTTTAGGGATTCTTGCTCGAGTCATTAAAAGGTTCTGCTCCTGTCTGACAGTGAGTAACCTGCACCCTGGGGACTTGTACTGAAGGAGGACCTATGTCAAAGACAACTGCTTTGAACCTTGAACCTCCACACATCTGGGAAAGCCTGCAGTCATTTTCCAGAAGCAAAATGTCAGCTCTCCCTGGATAAGATGCCCAGCACCCTCCAGAAGGAATCCCACTAATCCTTTTAAAAAAGGGAGAGAGATTCATTTATAGAAACCTTTTTATAATTTATTTGCTGTTGATAATCTTCGGTATAAAAAAAAATGAAGCTCTAGCTAAATGCAGGGTTTTGGTGGTGAAATTTAACCCAATGAACAAATAAATAAATATTTACAATCTTTGGCAAAAACAATGTTTCATTAATGTATTGAGAAGCTTTTGTTTTTTTTAAAAACTACATAAATAATTTACAAAAATAATATGGTACATTGAATGTATTCACATCGCCCCCACCACCTTGTACCATTGTACCAAATGCCCAAGTGAGAGCCTAAATGTTCTTCACATCCTCATGGTCAGAAGTCTCCCGACTCTGTGCTGGCCTTGGGAATACAGCTCCACAAAAAATCTAAAACGTTCAGGACAAAAAGTCACAAGGAAACTCCCCCTCACTGATTTCAACACAAGTAACTGCAGCAAGACCAATTGTGGAAACTCAATCAAAATCTTGGATTCTTTCTATCTGACTTAGAAATGCAGTTGCCATCACCAGAGAGGGGATTGTGAGCCCCGCTCCCCAGAGGGACAAGATATACTTCCACTGAACTCATGTGGAGTGAGAGATCTCCTGCTGGGAGATCATGCAGCTTAAAGCAAAAAACAAAATAAAATAAAATAAATCGAGCCTATGCCTGTAATGGTGTGACTGATTAATGGATGTGTCTGGAAAAAATGACGTTTCCTTCAGCATTAAAATAAGAAACAAAAAAACAAAAACAAAAAACAAAAAACAAAACAAAACAAAAAAACAAACCTATATACAGCAAATTGATCATATTAAAAAGAACTGAATTAAAATTGTTGGTAAGTATGCATATTAAGGTTCCATTTTATCATGACATAAAGCCTTGTATTTCAAACAGCAGATATTTGCGTGTCTTTATATCATTATATCCTTGTCATACGCTTAGTTCTAGAAATCATACTACATGCTTGTTACTTCGTATGTTTAAAATAAATTATTGGTGAGTGGAGCTATATTCCAAATCATTTAATAAATAGTAACAAAACCTGTACCTGGAACCTTAATGAAATGCGTTACCAAACTTGGCAAAAGCAACCTTTGCATCATTCCAAAGCCTAGAGTAGGAGTAGGGTACCAAAGTGCATCCATCAACCTATCTGCCAGTCTGTTTCCTAGTAGCAGGGACAGGGAAGGATGCCCAGACAGAGATCCCAGCAGTCAGTATGCTTTCCGAAAGGCCCAACCCAGGCAGCCAGTTTAAAGGGACATTGTCTCTGCTGAGCCTTTCTTCTGAAAGCTCTGAGAAGCCTACGGCTGGAACCCTGAAATATTCCCCTTTGCAAGGACATAGCCTCTCTGTCTCTGTCAAGTCAGCTTTACCTGCGGCCAAAGAAGAACTGCTTTGCTTCTAACTTTGCAATCCCTTTCCATGTTCTAATTCGTTAATGTTTCAAATCACTGGACAAGGGGCCACAGTCTCAGGTGACTGCCTTCTGGCTTCTTCCTTACTGCACAAGCCGGGTTCACCTGGTCTTTCTTCCTAATCAGCCTCACAGGATTTGTGTGTTATCGTAGAACAGCACGAATCCAAGAACAGTTGACAACATTAAGCACTGAAAGTAGGTGAGCGATTATTTTTCATGCTTAATTTATGAGAATGACTTATACACAATATTCCCTTCAACTCCATATACACATAAATACTGCAAGTAATTACATTTTACATGTAAACGTCATTCTTTTTAAACAAACAAGAAAGGGCAATGTAGGGACAGCTCGGTGTCCGCTCCGCAGGGAGCCTCAGTCTCCTCCAACTGGTCCCCAGCAGCAGGCTTGATGCTCCTCTTGGGGCTCCCTAGGTGCTTAGCCTCGGAAGGCCCTGGGCCTCAGTGCTGATGAAGGAGGTGAAGATCCACTCAGGTAAGGTCAAGAAACAGGAAATGCTGCATGGCAGAAGAGCTTCGAGGGCCTAGATGAACCGATGCGTCCAGGAAGGGGTGTTGGCAGCACACTGCTGGAGCTGGACCCTGCTCTCTAGGCATCTAGAAGACAGGGAGCAACAGGATTAGGAAGAAACAACCAAGGGGCATTTTACTGGGTTTCTTTGTTTTTCTACCTCACACTCGTAGCCCAGCACTCACTGTGTAGCTCAGACTGGCCTCAAATGAAGCCATCCTCCTGCCTCGGACTCCCAAGTGTTAATATTACGTGCGTGACCACAGATACCATTATTTTAATTTTAGGGCTGCATATGTAAGGTAGATAAGTGGAACAGATTGATAAATGACAGAGAGCTTTGGACAGAGTAGATGAGTGAATGGATGGAAAGATAGAAGGGTGGACAGACAAATGGATAAATGGGCCTTTGGATGGCCAGATGTATAAATACGTGTTTGGAAGGATACATATGTAGGAGGTATTAATAAGTGGATACATTTTAAAAAAGAAATATCTTCAATGGATGTGAGTAAAGACCTTCAGTGGGGGAAGGAGAGAAAACAAGGTTCTTGGTTTCCCTTCTCCTTGATTTGTGTATTATTTTCAATGTATGAGCTTTGTGAAATATTTTTGAGCTTTATTAATCTCCTCTATAAATGGCATGTCCTTAGACTAGATTGGTCAAGTTTGCTTTCAGATTTATATTTTGGTTCAGATAAATTAACTAGCAGTATAACTAAGAAGGGGCCGCCTTTCCTCCCCTACTTCTATTCTTCCTGCTTCCCTTCCTCCTTCCTTCCCTCTTCCTTTCCCTTCCCTTCTTATTTCAATCTTTAGTAAAGGTAGTAATATAAAATGACCCTAGAAATTCACCAAGTATAGAAACAAAAAGCACTCGGACTCAATACAGTGTCAGACACAGCTGTGGTAGTCATAAAGTATTGTACCACCAATGACATTCAAATTCAATTTAAAACAAAAGAAACCACCGGGAAAGAAACATAAGAAGAAAGAGGAGAAGGACGAAGAGGAGGCAGAGGAGAAGGAGGAAAGAAAAGGAAGGAAGGAAGGAAGGAAGGAAGGAAGGAAGGAAGGAAGAAAGAAAGAAAGGAAGGAAGGAAGGAAGAAGGAAAGAAAGAAAGTGAAATTACATTGTCTAAACCACATCTTTGCTGGGAAGGGCAGAAGCCCTAGCTCATAGCAACAGTTCATTCCCCTGAATGCAACCTCCACAGGGAGGAAAACGGATACCAGTCAGTCCGTCCTGGTCCTGAGGGGCCATTCCCTGACGGGAGCATGTACTCACCTCTGCACTCATACTTGAGGTCCGAGAAGTAGACCATTTCTTGGGAGAAGACAAACAGACCCAGCCGTCCACCAGCATAAGTTTGGTCATAAATTGGTCCTGAGTCAGCCATGACCTGCTTTCCTTCATGCACTAAGACTCTAAAACAGGTAAGGGAGTAAAGAACAAAAGAGAACTTGAAACTCTGCAGCACATTCCCTGGGGCCTGTGGTTGGTTTGGCTAAGAGGAATCTATTCTCCCTGGTTAGTGCTATGGATAAATGCATGACCTGTGTCTGCTCACCAAGTGCTCTCTGATCTACACCCAGACAAACACAGAGGGATCTGTAGCCGCACGCTCTGCTGGGGTTCTGACCAGGACTTACTTTCCCTTTAGAAACACTAACTCCTGTCATGCAGCAGAATCCGGAGAGCCCATTCCTCCTCACAGCCGAAGCTGCTGTGCCCTCGGTTGTGTGACTGTGACCAGCTCGTGACTACGGACTGCAGTAGTTTGTCTTCAAGAGCCAAGGCAGTGTAAAGGGTAAAGGGTGTTTCCAGGCTGCTTGTGGGGGATGGGAGCCTGTTCCTCTCACTTAGACCTACGTCTTCCTTGAGTGTGGCTCCCAAAGCTTTCATTTCCCCTGAAGATCCTGAGTTTCATCTTTGTCCCATTGTAAGAGCTGCCCGAGAGTGGGGACAGGACTCTATCGTCCCAGCTCAGAATGCAAAGTGACGCCACAGAATTTCCTGATGAAGCACGTGACAGATGGAACCTCTTTGCAGGGACGTTACATCCCACACACCAGTCGAGACCCACCCACCCAGACCCTCCGGAATGTGCAGACACCAGATAGCCATCAGGGGTGAGACTGGGTGGGAGAGCATTTGCTTATCATATACAAAAGAAAGTGGACTCCATCCAGATGGATGTGGAAGTTTGTATACTAGCCAATAAGTATTTAAGACATGGTTTACTTTGTTTTTAAAAAAAAACCCTCAGTTTTTTAAAAGTAATGTATAGGAAGGATGCCAAATAGATGAGAAAGGGCATTGAAAATTGAGGAATCCAGAGAAGAATGTAAAGGAGCTCATTACAGCATAGTTATTTATTGATAATCTCCAATGGGAAGGTAGACAGAGAAGGCAAATTGTCCATCGAATGGACATCGAATGTCTATGCAATGGGAAGGAAACTATTCATCTGACATAAAAGCTATCTGGTTATCTGTTGTGGGTAGTTTAAGGCCCAGCAATTGTGCCTAGAAGACAAGTGGTAAAGTAACAAACTGTGTGTGTGTGTGTGTGTGTGTGTGTGTGTGTGTGTGTGTGTGTTTCAGGGAAGCTGAGAGAGCACTGATAGTGTGGTCACCTCTCAGAACCAAAGGAGGGCAGAACAAAAGGGAAGTCAGGAGGGGCCAGAGCATAGTCTGATCCTGGGAAAAACGGTAGCATTTAAAACCACACACAACAACTGTCCAATAGAGAGGCAGACTGGCTGTTTAATGGAGAAGATTAGCCCACCCACTAATGATGAGGCCTATCACTGGACAGAGAGAAGTGCACAACTGCCCTTACCTCATGTAGCCTGTCTTAGGCCTGTGAATCAGATGCCACCTGTAGGCGGTGTAGTCCTTCCAGCCAATGTTTTTGGGGTCATGCCACAGAGTTCGAACCTGTGGGAAAGCAGCATTGTTGAAGCGTGAGATACACGCCTCTCTATCATTCTCCCCTCGACCCCGGACTGTGCAAAGCAATACCCCACTTGCTGTGCTACTCCCTAGTACATTTTGTTTTGTACGCTCTACTTTGAAAGCTGTGAATCGTCTACCCTACTATGCACAGCTATGGGATACTAAGGTGTGCATCTAAGTCCACTGCAAGGGTGTGTTACAGTTAGCGCCAAGAGCATGAATGTTTGACCCAGACAGTCATGGATCCGAACTCCTGTCTTCTGCTTCTTGGGTGTGGAGCTATGAACAGAACTGACACTGTCAAGTCCTGTCTCTGCAAGAGACTGGACACGTGTTCAATCCTGCCAATCATGTTTTCAGAAGCACTGGGCATCTTGTGTTTAATAAAGTAGGTATTCGACACCAACTATTAAAATGATTGTTATCTGATTAAAAGTGGGAGCAGAAGGGTGTCTTTCTGGAATGGGCTAGGAGGGCAGGGTCATCAGCTTCCCAGTCCCTCACCTGGCCTTCCGTGTTTCCCGTGTGCCACAGGGCATTCCTCAGGTGCTCGCCAGTACCAGTCGTGGAGTTCACTACTTTGAGTGACACACCAGAGTAGCCGTAAGCCCGACTGGGCTTGTCTTCCCAGTAGGTCTGGGTCACCTGCTTCCACATCACCACGTAGAAGCGGCTGCTTGACTGATAGCCAAAGACGAAGCCGGCGTAGTCATCGTCCCGGTCAGTGTTGACATAGAAAGTGCCGCTGAAGTCCACAGACCCAAACTCATCGAAACCTGAGTGCAGAGGAAACATGGTCTGGAGGCCCAGGGAAAAGCACATGGGAGTCCATTTTACAGAAACATGGCTCGGAAGAGCTTGGATAGCCCACACTCTTCATTGAGAGGTCAGTGAGAGGACGTGTGGCCCAGTTGAAAGTTTTACGGCAGAGGCTCCAGTGGGTCATGTACTATTTCAGAGAGACCGTGGCTTACAGAACTCCAAATCCCATAGGCCAGAGAGTTGCAAACCTGAGCTTTCCCAGAGCCCTTAACCAGATTATGAAGGGAGCCTATTCCACACACCAAGGAAGGGTAAGGCTACCAGAAGAAATTAGCCTGAATCCTGACCCCATGGCCTCACTTGACCATACAACAGCATCACCTACAGGATCTCCAGCTCACCTACGGCGATGCCAGGGTCCGAGTTTGCTGTCTGCACCAGCTCTTTGCCTTGGTGACGAATTACCCAGTTGGGATCAATTTGTGTGGTCCCCTTGGGATCCAGAGGGACCATCTGAAAGTTTCTGAAGTCTGTCTCGGTGATGGCGTTGTTCTCGGGGCACACGTCATCAATATCTGGGACATTATCATTGTCAAAGTCATCTTTACAAATATCACCTCGGCCGTCGCCTACGGATAAGGAAGAAGCAAACGCAGGGGGACAAGTTAGGAGGTCTGCATTTCCCTCTGTGTGTATAAGCAGAGACCTCCGGGTCCCTAAGATCTGAGGCTGTGCTCCTTGTGGTTAATTGTGGGTTGAGGGACAACTGCCTCCCCGACATTGAACTTGTAAAGCTGTAAGGAATCCCACCCATGAATGCTTTTCAAAGCATCCTCACTGCAAACGCTACAGCCAAGGAGAGCACTGTAAAGCCCTCCCAAGAGCTCTGCATTCAGAGTTGAAAACAGAAAGTTGGCTGCTGCCAATGTCTCTCTAAGCTCACTTCTCATTGTCATTCTCAGTAACTGGAGCCACTCTAATTCATTTGGCATTTGAAGTAGAGCCCTTCCAGCGCACATGACTTCCCCTAGGGAGATCAGACCCAGTGAGGTTTGTCTGCAAAGGGGGTTAGGTCATGCCTGTGACCTTACAGATGCCCTGTTCTTGGACACAGTGAGATGCCCAAAGGCAGAGGCACTGGAGTAAACCAGGCACTCTGTTGTGACCTCTTATTTCAAAAGGAAGAAAAGAAACCATATTTGGTATCTAGATTGATATCTTGATTTTTTTCCCATTCTTCAAACCAGTTTTCAGTTCTGGTATCCAATATCATAGGCCCCCTACTGCATGAAGCACATAATTGGATGTACCAGCTTTTTCTTTTCTGGAGACGGGGCCTCAGCGCAGGCTCAGCTCAGCCTGGAGGTGAGGATAGAGACAAGGATGGTTTTTGAATGGCCCTCTTGCTTCTCCCTTCTGAGTTATAGATTGCTCTGCCTTGTCTGGGTAGTGCTGCGTGCTCATGCTAGACAAGTGCTCTACCAATTAATCTATTCCCCAGCCTTGGTAACAGCATCTTAAAAGTAATAAAAGTACCCCTCACCTCTCCTTCCCAGCCCCCTTCCTAGGTGAGCCAAAGGCCACCTCCCACTGTCTGCACCAGTGTCTGCACTAAGTTGGGGGCTCTCTGCTGAAAGCACTCTTTCCTATGCAGGGAGAATCCTGCAGCTGCCCTGGGGCCTTGGCCAGTCTTTTCACGTGCTTCTGAGTCATATTGGCTCAACACCCCAGGACTCCTGGTCTCCATTTGTTCAGGATAAGTGTCTTCCAAAGAGAGCTTGAATCATCCTGCCCATTGGGAGGGGTTAGTGACCAGCCTATCAGCAAGCGCAGCTACGTGCTTTGTTATTCAGGACTGCCTGCCTTCTTCCCGGGGTGTGACTTCCTCCAGAGCCTGCACAGCAACGGACCACTGAAGGGCACAAGACCTTCCATTTCACACCTTCCCTATTTTCTGTAACCGCTACAAATTAATAACCACCCCCCACCCCTTTCTGTCACTGGCTGGCTGCATTCAGCTAATCTGTTTCTTTTTAAGTGTTTACCAAACATTTCAAAAGCACGCAAATGCTGAAAGGTTTCCGCATCCCGACACCCACAAACAAACCTCACCTCTATATCAACCAACTAGACCCCCAAAGTCCCCAGGGACTAAACCACCAACCAAAGAGTACACAGGGTAAGGGGGGGGCATGGCTCCAGCTGGATATGTAGCAGAGGATTGCCTTATCTGGCATCACTAGGAGGGGCCCCCTGGTCATGTGGAGGTTTGATGACCCAGGGTAGGGGAAGGCTAGGGTGCTAAGGCAGGAATGGGTGTGTGGGTGGGGGAGCACCCTCATAGGGGCAGGGGGAGTGGGTAGGGGATAGGGGGCTTGTGGAGGGGAAACTGGGAAGAGGGACAACATTTGAAATGTGAATAAATAAAATAACCAAAAGGAAAAAGAAAAAAGAAAGTATATAAAAAAGAATAATAGGCACACAAGAAGAAGCAGAGACTTCCAGCAGGCTCGACAGAAGACCAGCCATCTCTGCAGGACTGCTCATGTGGTTCGCCATGCACATGTGAGCCGAGGAAGGGTGGCACCCACCATCTGAGTCTTCCTGGTCTGGGTTGAACACAAGCCTGCAGTTGTCCCTGTCATCTGGAACACCATCGTTGTCATCATCGGAGTCACAGGCATCGCCCTTGCCGTCATTGTCATGGTCAGCCTGGTTGGAGTTGGAGATGTATGGGCAGTTGTCTTGGTTGTTCTGGTGGCCGTCATCATCTATGTCCTCATTGTTATCACACTGGTCTCCAACGAGATCATTGTCCTGATCCATCTGGGGGACAGAGCAGGAAGTGGACAGCATGAATACTCCCCGAGGAAGCACACAAAGACTCGGGTACTAGACTAGAGGCCCACCCCCTCATGATACAGGCCAGCACGGGGGGCCGAGGTGCAAAATTGGGGTGTGCTGGCTCACTTGCTGTCCACACAGAAGAGAGCTTGGAACAGAGACTCCTGGGTTCAGGATCTCTAGCCTGTGCCCCATCTCATAGGGACTTCTTATAGCTAATGCCACTCGGTTATCGTGAGCACCACTGTTTCCACCATTGCTGTATGCTTTGCAGACCATATTCCTGGTCACATTCTCCTGGTCCCTTCCAAAGGCAAGCCTGGAAATGTGGCTAGTTCTGGGTTTGCCTCAGGATAACCATGGAGACTAATTTTCCCCAGACAGTGTGGGGGAACTCACTTCCTCCCCTGGCCTGCGGCCACCTAGATATAATGTGCTTAGATCTGGTCTCTGTGAGAAGTTCCAACTGAGCTTATAGCATCTGTGTCGTCATGCTTGGCAGGGCAGATGAGAACCACACAGGAGCATGGCTAGGAAGCTGTTTGATGACGAGAAACGCCCTGCTCTGGATGCGGGTCGGCCTCAAGGCTCATCTCGGGGCAGCAGCTCCTGGGGATCACAGAGTCCTGTGTGGACACATCAAATCACCTGATCTGGGTTATGCATCAGAGGACAGTTGTCACAGTGGTCCCCGACGCCGTCACCGTCTGTGTCTCTCTGGTCAGTGTTGTAGACATACGGGCAATTGTCTCGCTCATTGAAAACATCTGTGGGTGAGAAAAACAAAGTAGCAAGACGCTGGGTTTAGAGAAGGTTCATCGTTTTCGGGCATACTGGGTAACATACAAACTTTCTCTAGGAAAGTTTTGTTTTCCATTAGAATTCAAATTCCCAGTGAGACCCTGTCTCAAAAAATAAGTAGATAGATAGATAGATAGATAGATAGATAGATAGATAGATAGATAGATAGATAGATAGATAGAAAAAGAAAAAGAAAACCAATTCCCTTAACCTAAAATATAATGAGTGTTTGGGATTCTCTGGGCGATGCTGCCCAGTCAGAAGAGGGTGAGTGTGGTGTGTCCTCTGAGATTGTTGTTTTGGCTATTCCCACGGAGATCTCAGAAAGTGTGAGTTAAGTCCCGAGGAACATGAGAGCTTGAGAGTGCTGTTGCCTCTCAGTCGTCATCCACACCCAGCGGGAGAGAAGTGGTGGTGCGGATAGATCAGCAAGGGTCTTGGAAACTGAAAATAGGGAATAAAGTCCACCAGGACCAAAGAAATAAGAATTTTTCAAAAGGAGGATGCAATGGCAAACCGAAGGAAGACAAAGCCCAAGGAAGAAGAGGCCGCTCTAGAGAGTGAGGGGATTAACAGAAAAGACCCTTAAAGTGACGGGGTATAGGAACCTGAGAGCCCAGCTGGCACAATAGAGGCCCCAGCCTACAGTAGGACAGACACGAGGTGCTTGCTGACGGCATCATCCACTTTTGAGAAGTGATGGAGACAGTCCGGCGGATAAGGTTGGATGCAGAAGCTAACTGGGAAGTTCTACAAGAGCATATACTTTGAGATGGGTCCAAATAGCAGGACAGAGTCAGAGGGGATGGAGGAAACCCAGGCTGTGGATGGATGAGGAATGGGGTGAGACTCATGGGAGTCAAGCAGAGAGTGTCTCCTGGCTCTACAAGGACACCTGAGAGAGGAGTGACTGAGCTCCAAGAGTGGTGTGGAAGGTCTCTGGGCTCTGGCATAGAGGCCACTGGGTCTCAGGATAAAATGTCAGCCTGCAGTAATATGTCAGGCTCACAGGGTACGCCTGTGTTACCCTACCTGGCTAGGGACGCAGGTGCTATGGTTGGACCTTATCAAAAACAATAAGGAACGTGAGTGGAATTAAGACAAGCAGCCCTCCTCACACCCTTTTCAGAGCAGACGACGTGGCAAGAGCCTGGATTCCTGGATGCTTTAGATGGAGTATTGACTGCAGAAGATACAGCTGTGGGGCTGACGGCAGGGGAAGAAAAGGCAGAAAACTGGTTTTCGAAGAATGGACCTGAGGCTTGTGGGAAAGGCAAGCTGTTTAAGGAATGGCTTTCGTAAGTGTATAAAGATAAATTAAACTCTTCTAAAATGTACAGAAATGCAGTTGCTCCTGGCACACATGGAAGGCTGCTACCAGGAACCACAAAGATACCAAATTCCAAATATCCAAATTCATTACACAAAATGGAGTGATGTTTACAAACCATCTAGTTACATACTTAAAAGCCATCTCTATATTATAATTTTGCTGTTTAGATGAACGGCGAGGTAAAGGTCTAGGGCTTACTTAGTAAGATGGCTCTGTGGCTAAAAGTGCTTGCAGCACAAGCCTGGTGTCCCAAGTTTGCTCCTCAGAACCCACATTAGAACGAGACAAATAAAAAACAGATGCAGCCGTGAGCATCTGTGGTGGGTGGGTGGCAGTACCTCTGTGGTGAGATGTATAGAAGCCACGGGAAAGTCAGCTACGTGTTCCCAGAACAGCTCGACCGGAGTGCACAGCGCCATGGCACCCAGAGAGATACTGCTTCCAGAAGGAGGACAGACAGAACCAACTCCTGAACATTGTTTTCTGACCTACACACACACGGGGCTGCACCCTCTGCCTTACACACACACACACACACACACACACACACACACACACACACACACACACACACACACACACAAATTAAAATGTAGAAATCTGTGCATGTTCTGTGCATGGTCTTTCTATATGGTTCGTTGATCTGTGGCTGTGAACCTGAGTACACAAAGTGCTAACTCACTTATAACCATGAACCCTGATCTGTGTCACTAAGCTGAGCAAAGCCACTGACCATCCCCGTCGATATCCACAGAGCAGGCGTCCCCTTCACCGTTGTTGTCCGTGTCGATCTGTGCTTGGTTGTGCACATAGGGACAATTGTCACAGCGGTCTCCAACCTCATCCTTATCATAGTCTAACTGGCGGGGATTGAAGAGAAGTGGGCAATTGTCCTAAAAACACCAGAAGAAAGACATCAGAAAGAACACGGACCGTGCATCAGGCTGCTGTAAGACGACTCAGTACTTAGGAGTAGACCACCAATGAGGAAACTAAGCCCCGGGAGGCACCATCTCAGCATCGTGCAGTCTTGTGGTTCTGTACATAGCTGTCCTGCCCCACGAGGGTTGAGATTTCCTGTTGCAAAGGGTCAGTCTCCTCTCCTTCACGGGAAAGCCAAATGGATGAGACAGTAGGTGAGTGTGTGGATGGATGTGTGCAAGTTGGGGAGAGCATGGAATCTCACCATAGAGAACCCATCCTGGGGTGGGGGTATATGAGCCCATGTTAAACCTTCTAATTGCAGCGCCTGACACTTGTGTCAAGCACAACTCACCAGAAGAAAAGGAAACCAATAAGGTCTTTTGAGACAATTAGAGAAAGTGAAGTAGTGAGCACTTTCTGCGCTGTACCCCAGGGAGCCCCGTGCTCCAGCTAATCCGCATTTGCAGACTTTCTCTATTGGTGGTCTTTGGGAGCTGTTCACAAATATCTGTCAGAAGAGCAGCCTCAGAGTCCTCATCTCTCTAACCCCTCAGTGGTTGGGGGCAGCGCCCCTCCTACCTTCTCATCGCTCACGCCGTCATTATCATCGTCCTCGTCGCAAGCATCTCCGATTCCGTCCTTATCAAAATCCTCCTGCCCAGAATTTGGCAGTTTGGGGCAGTTGTCCTGTAATTGGAGGGGTGGGGGAGGAATCACAACCATGAAAGCATTCCAAAGTGTCCTTTCCAAACCAGGGGAAATAAAACAAGAGTTATGAAGCCAAGGGTATAAATGTCTGATACAAGTCCTCAGATAGAAGCGGAGTGAGCACCAGAGCCAGCTGGCCTGGACATGCGCTGTTCTGAGTCCTACCCTGGGAATTGCATCACTGCTGCACGTGAGTGGAGACAAAAGGAGCCCTGTTCGGAGCCCAGGATCCCCAGGAAGAGATCGGACACCTGGGAGAACAGAGGAAGGTGAGGGTGCCTGTCCCGGGGGTGCCAGATGCTTAGCATCCTGCTCCTTCCCACAGCTTTCCCATCAAAAGAACTAAGAGCTCTAGTGTGCAAGCAGGCTCAGTCCTCACCGGCCAGCAGGTCCCAAAGGAAGAAGCTGTCTTACAGGTGTGCACAGTCGAAGCTGTGCAATTCCTGCACTGAAATGAAGCTTAGAAGGAGGGAGAAGAGCGCCACTCCAGCTCTTCAAGCCATGCAGCAGCATAAAAGCCACTCCACTCCGTCCCCTGTGCTGTGACCCAACTGAGCCACAGGGACCCAACTCAGGGACCGAAGAAGGGCAGGGCAGGGAAGGGCAGTTTTGGTTTCAACCACGTTGATGCCTTTTCTCTTGTGTGTCTGTGTGTATACGCACGTGTGTGCATGTATATATGTATATTTGCACATGTGTATATATAGTGTGTGTATGTGTGTATACATCCTTAGTGTACATATGTGTGTATGTATACATAATATATGTGTATGCTTGTATATACATAAAAAGTGTATGTGTATATGCATGTGCGTGCACATTATAGTGTGTATACATACAGTATGTATGTGTGCATGTGCGCGTGTGTGTTTATACAGTGTGTGTGTGTGTGCATGTGTGTGTACATGTATGCCTGTGTATACCTACATAGTATGTGTTCATATGCATGTGTGCATTTGTGTACACATGTGCTGCTTTTCATAACAATGCCTTGAATGGGAAGAAAAGGAAGGGACAGTCCAGCTGCATTGGTGCTTCAGGTGGACTCCTGAGTGGACACCCGTGCACAGCGCACATCAGACCCACGCTGTCTTCATCCCTCAGCTCTGAGAAGATGTGTAGCTCTAACATGGTCCAGTCTCACACTAGGAAGTTCATGTGGCGTGTAGGAGGGAACAAGATAATTTGGAGTTCTCGCTGTTTAGATCATTGCTTCCAATTGGCCCAATCTTCCCTGGCAGTAAATCACTGAAGAGGCACTGGGTGGGGATGGGACAGCCCCTTACACTGACTGAAGAGGACTGAGGGGCAGACTCCTCATTGATGAAACTAGACGGAGAGGCAGAACCCTTCACTTCTGAAAGGGGCTGAGGCACAGCTCCCTATAGTGACTGTTGAGGGGTTGAGACAGACCCCTGACAGCGACTTGAGGAGGGACTGAGGCACAGAGTCCTGGCACTTGGCTTGAGGCGACTGTGACTCTCACCTTGACGCAGTGGTAGGTGGCATTGGTCGCACACACCAGGTTGCTGTTGGGCCAACCGTCCAGGTCTGAGTCCTCCCCGCAGATGAGCCCGTCACCTGCATAGCCAGTCTGGCACTCGCACTTGTACATGGGGTCACTGAAGTGGCCCAGGTAGATGCACTCTGCATGCTTGTGGCAGTTGTGAGTCTTGTCCTTGCACGGATTCTCTGGCTCACATACCTAGAATAGCAAGAGAAATATGAACGATGGACAGGACTTCCTAGGGAAGATGTCGGACACGGGCACCCCTGAGAATCCGAAGAGACTAGCTCGTTGTGAGAGGACATGGGGAGTTTGGCATCACACTGGGTTCTTAAAGTACTAGTTTCTCAGGGAGCTGACTTGAGTACTTTTTTAGTGGTCATCTGAAGCAGACAAATACCATTTCTGAACTTACCGCGTGACACCACTTGCCATGGCTTTAATGTGACCCTGCCGAGGCATGTGTTAGAGTCCATATCCAAGTGTCGAGGCCTCAGAAGCCTCATTGGAGGTGTATAGGGACCCTCCCACTTCTTCTTATCAATCCCCAATCACTCTCTCTGTCTCTCTGTATCTCTGTCTCTGTGTGTGTGTGTGTCTGTTTACTTCTGGGCTCTCTGTTCCTTCCCAGTATTCATTCTCTCTCTCTCTCTCTCTCTGTCTCTCTGTCTCTCTGTCTCTGTGTGTCTGTCTCCCTCTCCCTTTCTCTCTGTCTCTGTCTCTGTCTCTCTCTGTCTCTCTGTCTCTGTCTCTGTCTCTCTGTCTCTCTGTCTCTCTGTCTCTGTCCCCTCTCTCTCTGTCTCTCTCTCTCTCTCTCTCTCTCTCTCTCTCTCTCTCTCTCTCTGTCTCTGACAACTCAGAGACACAAACTAGGTACCTGGTAGTCAGTCTTGTGTTTCGAGACTCTAAAGTTGTGAGAAATAAGTCTTTGTCCTTTGTCCCAACCCTGCCTCAGGTATTCTGCTATAGCATTCTAAAACTGACCAAGGTGTCAGTGCTACCCTGAAGTTCATAGGCCCTCTGCATGAAAACATCTGGATTCTTCTGTATCAGTAGGAAAGACTACAGATGAACAGAGCCTGAGAGGCTTCCATAAGAAAGGATCCCTCTGTGTTCATCTCCAACAAAGCTACCTTTTCCCTTCCCTTCCTTCCCTTCCCTTCCCTTCCTTCCTTCCCTTCCTTCCCCCTTCCCCTTCCCTTCCCTTCCTTCCCTTCCTTTCCCTTCCTTTCTCTCTCCACTTGCCTAGACTTGGCTGACTATTTCAAGCCTTTAGAAACACAGGTCAGAACCACTTACTTGTTTTTCTGTTTTAGCATCCTCCAGGCCAATCCCGAAGGGTTGGGTCCCCTTGTAGCGTGGCGGACAAGGCAGGCAGTGGAAGCCAGGGTTGGTGTTGACACAGCGGGAAGCTTTGTTAATTGAGAAGCAGATATCTGCGACCACAGCACACTGTTAGGACAAACAGAAGTGAGTCTCTCTCCAGATCTCCACAGGACACCCTACTGCTCAAGGCAGAGGTACCAACCTCATCCAGGTCCTCACAGTGGGTGCCATTGCCCAGAAAGCCCACTGGGCAGGAACCACAGGACCAGGAGCCATCGGGGAAGCTGTTGCACTTGGCTCCAGGGAAACACGGGTTGGATAGGCATCCATCTGCATGGAAGATGGGAGACAGGGATAAGACAAGGTCTCTCTCTCTCTCTCTCACACACACACACACACACACACACACACACACACACACACACGGGCATACATACATGCATATATACATTCAAGTACACATGCCCTATCACCCATGGGGCAGCTCCATTCTCTCTCTCTCTCTCTCTCTCTCTCTCTCTCTCTCTCTCTCTCTCTCTCTCTCTCTCTCTCTCAATCTCTCTCTCTCACCAATAGGGCAGCTCCTCTTGTTGCACATTTGGTGTTCTGTCACATCCCCGACACAATCCTTCCCTCCATACTGGGGCTCAGGGCTGTTGCAAACACGTGTGCGCTCACGGATCCCTCCAGCACAGGTAACTGTGCAGGCTGACCAAGGGGACCAGGGGCTCCAGCGGCCATCAACTATAGAGAGAAGCAGGGATGGTGGCTGAGAGGATGATGGGAGGGATGCAGATATGATTGGCATTAGCAAGAGCAGAGGGAAGATGAGGTTGGTGTCCTGGCTATTCCAGTGTAGCTGATAAAACTGGGGTATAAGGGAAAAGACAGGGCTGGTCTACTGCGATTTCCACAGCCATATTCAGGAAGGCATATTGATTACAGAGTTGCTGATAGATTGCTTTGCCTCTAAAACAATATCCTTACAATCTGTTATAGCCAGAAGCCTGAGTTTCCTTACCTAGCCAGGCCTGCAGGTGATCAGCCTCCAATCTGAAACACTTTGTGGGGCTGATTCTTATTGCATTGGGCAGGAGAGCAGTGAGGAGCTGTGTGGATTACCTGTTGTAGAAGCAATCCCCCTGCACCCAAAGTACTGTGAGAACCCAGCCTCCCTGGGGAGGTCCTGGTATACTAAGCAAGACCCCTAAACTGCACCTTGACGTAACTAAGACAGGCAAAGCCCTGTCCTGAGCTTCGGGTCCAAGCTCATATTCTTACTTTATTTTTCTGTAGGTGACAATCTCTGTCCACTTGACTTGAGGCTAACTGAGGAAATCAGGGTCAGAGCAACAGAGCAGCCATACTCTCACTGCTGCACTGGCTTTTAATTTAGTAACCAGGCTGGAAGAGGCCTTAGTGATCAGCAGCTGTCAGCCCCCCTGACCCTCCCAGCAGCACCAACTCACTTGGGCACGGAGCACGCTGGCAGGCCTTGGTTTCCCGGCCACTGCCCTTGCAGTTCTTGCCGCCCATTTGGGGCACTGGTGAGTTGCAGAGACGTATGCGGGTGACATTGCCAACTCCACAAGTCACGGAGCACGAAGACCAGGGTGACCAGTGACTCCAACCTCCATTCTGACGGACTGGCACAGGAAACACAAAGAGGTCAATATCCCAGGCTGTGACCTTGCATGGGGTAAGCCCCAAGATCTGCCTTCCTAGCCAATCCCTGTTGAGAGGGCTGTAGAGAGAACACGCCCACTCAGGAGAAAGCTTCTCCTAGCAAAGCCTTCCCAGAGGCCACAGCCTCCAAACACCATCCACGGCCATTGGCATACCCACACGGGGAGCCATCCACCCTGCCCCGGACACTCACTTCTCGTATCACATTTGCCCAGACTGCATGTCCTTGTCTGAATGGAGGGGCCCAGGCAGGTGTTGCTGGTGACATCACAAGACCGGCCTCTCTGCTGGGTCCCAGAGCCACAGGTGACAGAACACTCGGTCCACTCTGCCCATGGAGACCAGCCCTCATCGTTGTCTGCAGCTAGCCAAGAAGGTAGACAAACACATGAGGTTGGCTCCTCCCCCTCCACATGCCCTAGGGAGGTCAGGCATTACAACCATATGGGGCCTGCTTTGGGGACTCTTAGTAGGGAAGGGCTTGGCAGGAGGAAGGTTCTATGGGAAGAGCCCAGCACCCGGGCAAGAGTTTAAGTGTCTTCAAAAGGAAGAGAACACTGAGGGATGAGGGACAAGTAGTTTAGATCTGTTTAGGAAAGCTGGCTGGCTGACTCCCAAATAGAATGCTGAAACTTCTCTACAGGAGATATTTTCAAGGTCATCAAGAGTCCATTTCTACACAGCTTCTATGAATAAGGTACAAGGCAACAACATGTCAACCGCTGGTTGAAATTAGAGGTTGCATAGTTCCTCCCACCCCAAACACTTTAAACTAAAGAAAAAAGTCAATAAAAAGGCAACTTTCTGGAGTCAATTTTTCATAGACACATAAGGTATATATAGTGTACCAATGTTGGGGACCTATTATGTAGGTCTTGTCCCTTAGTCCTCTCAGTAGGGTCCCTTTGGATAATGAAGGAAGGAAAGAAGAGTGGCTGTACAGACAGCACTGAGCACAGACGTCCTAGCTCCCATACCCAAGCTGTCTATTGTACCCTTGCCCTTGCCAATATAGGGGGAGCGGACTCAGGCACCCGGCACTGTGGTAGCAGCATTGCTGTGTTGAGCAGGCAGCCGGGAGTCTGGAAACACACCAAAAGGAAAGACCAGGATAAAAACAGGCCAGAGGCATCTAGAACACTTAGCGATGGTAACAGGGTAGGAAGGGCTGCCCGATTGTGCCAGGAAGCCACAGTTGAGCATCACTGGAGGCCAGAGCCAGAGCCGGCACAGGGACCCACAAACTAATGGGGGATTCTGAGTGGGGCAGCTTGGGCACTTCTAGAGTGTGTCTGAACCTCCGGGATTCCTGATGTCAGCCCCACTCTGTCTCCACAGTGTCGGACCTTACAGTCTGGGTCACTTGGACCATGTCTCTGTTACTTGGATCACTCATTGAGTAAGAGTCTCTGAATTTTGTGTTTATTTGCTGTACCATGGGTTTCGAAGCAACTAACTGTTCACTCGGCCCAGGTCTAGCTGCAGCTCCTGACTCACAGCAGCTACTGACACGAGGGCCTTGTTCTTGGCCTGGGAGTTGGAACTTTGGTCCCTGCAGGATCACTGGGGCCCTCCTTGTCTAGGATGAGCCAGAATAGGACAGCTGCAGACACTTAACTTCTAGAACTCTCAGTGGCTTCCTGGACACTGGCTAGTGGCTGATGAGGGGGCCTAGCCACCCTCTGCTCCCTCCGCTGCCTATCTCTAGGAATTTGAGCCTCGCCCTCCTCTATTCAAGCCACAAAACAAATAAACAGATGCTAACACTCACAACATGCTCTCCCGAGGGGACTTACAGTGGGAACAGGATGGACAGCACTCGCCTTCCATCAAAGATGGGTTGGCACAAGTTGCAGGTGAGCAGGTGATTTGATTGCAGACTGTTTTAAATTTCTGAAAGTATAGAAAAGTACATGGAAAAACCATCATTTACCATAATGGACATTGTCACAGGAGCAGAGAAGATCAGTAGGACGGCTAGGTGTTTTTCTGTCTCCAAATCCTACTTCAAATATAGGCCTTGACCAGGCCCAAGACACCAACACTCTGTCCTCCCACCATGAGCAGAGAGATGACAGCCCCAGCTTTTGAGTCCTCTGGGTGGGGAGGAAGAATAACAGAGTATTCCCAGATCACCCGATAACTGAGGTCAACACATGGACAGGGAACAACCAGGAGAAACTAAACCATCTGCCTTTTCTAGGCTTCCCAGACGTCTCTGCTGAGGCCCTGTCAGAGATGAGTGGGGTCAAATGCAAACCAGGGGAGCACTGAGGCAGCTCCATTCCCACTGTTCCTCTCCACAGGACAATGCTGGACGAGCCACTCCACCCTCTGGGTTGTGGTTTCTTTATGCACAGCACAAAGAGGTGGATTTAAGTTAGAATTGTGTGCACTTCCATATCTGTGGTTCTCTTCCTGAGCCTTCTATATATTTGAACATCATTTATGTGCTGAGGAGGCTATGTCCAGCCATTAGGGTCTGCACATGTCAACTTGAACATGCCTGCCCTGGGTAGGGCATTTCTGCCGCCAGAAGGCCTTGTCTCTGGAACTCACCTTGCAGGTGCAGGTGGTACAACTATCCACAACCCAGGTTTCGTTTTCTGCAAAGATCCGTCCCTCCTGCACACAGGCCGACATGTTTCTTGTCTTCAGAGGGCCCCCGATGAGCTCCAGAAGGAACTGGTTATCGCTAGACTGGAGACAGAGGTGAGAGTTAGGGTAAGAATCAAGGCCTTCCTTCGTTGAGGAGCTTGGGCCAAGCAGCGCCACCATCAGGTGTAGCTGTGACCCTGTACGCAGACACTAGGGCCTGGTTAAGACAGATGTGTGCAAACCCACACAGACTGTGCAACGAAGACGGCACTGCAGAGCTCAGCTCCACACAGTCTGTCTCCATGGCCTCCCTACTTCTTCTCTGCTCACAGAGAATCTCAAACACACACTCATCCACAAATAATGTCTCCTCAGACTGTGCTGACCATGCCTCATAGATGAAAGAAAGCACCATTGTGCACAGGGTGCAGATGTCAGGGGAGAGGGGAGGGACCCATTCCTGATTGGCTCAGAAGAACATAGCCACGATTCCGGCCATCTAGACATTATGACAGGGAAAGGAGGTAAAATTTACAAATCAAATAAACCCGCATAGAAATGGCACTAGACGTGCATGTGTTTGCCTTGGCTGACTCAGCACTCTATAGGTTTCTCTCAAGGCTCTCCTAAGGTGAACTGGAATCCTAGGCCTTAGGAATCAGAGGAGTGCCGCAAACCTACTACAGACGCACACAGAAACACACTAACTACCCTGTGGCTTCGTGCAGCTTCAGGGGTTCACACATTTCCTTGACCTCGTGTTAAGGGACGCAGACTGGAATGCACTGTAGCTGTTGGGAAGCTGCCAGGTCCTGTGCTCAGCTCCTGTGGCGGGTCCTCTGGCAAGCCAGTCAGGACCATCACCACGTGTAAGCCTCAGCATTTTCTGGTGTAGTAAGGAATTACGTGATGCCACTGGGGGACTCCTACTAAGAGGCAAACTGCAGTAGAAGAGGGCTCTTCCCAAAAGACAGTCTCACAGAGCTCCCTGCACAGGCCTTGGGGTGGGGCGTTCTTCTCCCCCTGGCAATACAAGGAGCCTTTCAGGAAGTGTTTGAGAGGGGCTCTCCCTGTCCCTGTACCGCACCTCATGGTTTCACGGGATTACAGGAAAGTTCAGCCAGAAGACAATACGACTATTCTCTCTCTCTTCAAAGCCACAGAACTCTCACTTGAGCATGTGACTGTCCCCTGCTTCCACACGCCTCCGGACACACATTCACATCTGCCAGCCTTGCAAAACTGTAGGACAGAGAAAGTCCTGTTCTTCTCAACACTAAGTCTCTCCCATAAAATGTCTGCCTCTACCTGGATGTCTTTTATTCTCCGGGAGATGCATTTCCAGAGCCACGGATTCCTTATGGAGCACATGTGTCTCCTGACTGTGTTTTTACTTGCCACACCTCTTATATCTCTCCGTCTTCCCTCTCCCTAACTAGTGGTAGGCAAGGATTCCTAAAGGGCCTGACCTGGGTGTCCCCCTGATGTGGCTTCCTCATCAGAGTTGCTTCACAGAAGTGAAGTATTAGTCCTCAGAGGCCTGAATGGCTGTTTAGTGAGGTTTCCAGGTTCCCGAGGCTTCCCTGACGGACTGCTGTCTGTCCCCACTACCCTCACTTGCCACCTCTACCCTCTGCCCGGTACCCACCACTCTCTCCAGGTTCTTGCTCAGCTGGTTCACCATGACGTGCAATCCAGACAGCTCGTTCATCATGTTGCTCAGCTCCTCACAGGAGTGCGTACACACCTCCTGTGCCTTCTCCACACCCTGGACCACCAGATCTGTGGTGATGTGAGGGCTCAGGTGGAGCGTCTCTGTATGTTCACTGATGGTGTTGACTTCAGCTACAGAAAAGAGAGCATTTCAGAGGAACACAGTTCCTGGGGAGTCCGACTTGCAACTGTAAGTGGGCACCCATTGGCATGGTCACCAGAGCACATCCCTGGGGTGTTACCTCTGCAGCTATCAACCAGCACCCGTAAAAACCTCTACAGGTCACATGCTAAATTGTATTCATCAACACAAGAACATTTGGTGGCCACTGCTTCCAGTTAAGAGCCATGCTCGGCAAGAGGAACCTCTCCCACTTTGTATGAGTCCCTGGTAGGGGCAGAGGTCCAGACTAGGAACAGAGAAAGTCAGCACAGAGCAATGGGAGACAAGTCATTTGTGATGCAGGGCCATCCATCACATACCTCAATCCAACTGAGTTGAGAGGCAGTGCCTTTTCCTCATCCTCCACCCCAAGTTTGTTCCTCCAACACATAGCCCATGTGCTCACCCCTGCCCTCCAGCCTTCCTATGCCCCAGTTCGACCTGAGTGCCCATCCATGGGCTTCCTTTCAAAATAAAAGCCAACTCAGGTACCTTCACGCCAGAAACATATGTCCCCAAGAAACCCTGTCTTCTCTCCACACACCATGCTCTGCTGCCACTCATACACAGACACTCACAGTGCTGGCACAATCATGTCAAGCTGTGCAGACACTCACAGTGCTGGCACAATCACAGGGAGTCTGCCTGGGCCAAGTATGCATAGATTCCTTGATTCCCAAGTAGCTCTGAGACAAGTCCAGAAACAGAGTTATTTATGGGTAAGCTGAGGTGAAGAGCTTTAGGCAAGGACAGACAGACAGAATGGCAGTCATTTACTCTACAACTGAGTGTTCATTACTACGTCTCAAAATCTTGTTGAAATCCACATGGCTCCTGGGAGCCACTAACTTCCAGTTTGCTACTAACCATAAAAAGCCATGCTAGTACAAGTATTTTTTTATAACCAAGTAGACAGAGACACTCAAATAGTGGACTTAAGGGGATTTTATTCATCATTTATGTTTTTAAACCTTTACCTTCTCTAAGCTACAGTTTTTCCATATCTCAGAGTTAAGCAAAATAAACCACTGTGTGCCTTTGTTCGCCCCTGCCTCTGGCATGGACTGTTTTGGACGATGATAGAAAAATGTGAGTCCTTCTGTCCTCCCGTATCTATACCAGGTTCTGCAGTTGTGAAACTTGAGTGGCTTAGCCGAGAAACAGAGAGATTCTCATTTTAACAAACCTCAAAAAGTCATGCTCTGAGACCAGGCTCATGAGCTCATTCTCTGAATGAATAGAATATTCCAGTCTGGTGTGACCAACAGAAGAGTGCAGAAGTCTCTTCCAGGTCCAAGTTCTTTGGGAAGAACTCACAGCAGGTCCTGACTTCTGGGTAAACACACATAAATCCACTAGTCCAGTCTTACTCCCCACCTTAAGAGAACTGATTTAGAAGTCTGTGTAAGCGTGTTTTAGTAAGAAGGGCTCAGAACTTCCAGTTATGTTTAAGTGTTTGCTTTTAATAGTTCTTTGTGTTGTCAACTTGCAATTCTGAGCCTAAAATATCCTGCTGAAGAAATGTACGTGTGAGAATGTGTTCAGAAGCCACAAAAGATGTGAATGGCCTGGATCACGGACTGGAAAATCTCCTCAGAACCCAAACATTGGGATTGTTATTCTTAAAATCTATTCAGAATTGATCCTTGACAATTTATCATTTTTTAAGCTCTGGAAATCTAAGCTGACCAGAAAACTCACCCGCAGGGGATTAAAAACACTTGACCCAAATCTCCAACAGGACACAAATACACCTGTTCCAGCAGCTCCCAGGACAGAACAGAAACTCTTAGAGCAGGGCTTACCCACCTCCCTGGCTGTGTTGACAGCCTTTCTTGCTTAGAATATCTTCCACAGAATCTGCAAACACGAGATGGACATTCTGCAGCAAGCCCTAGAGGGAGAGAGGAACAGTGCTACAGATGAACCTTAAGTTTGATGGAAACTGATGGTACTCTACAAGTGCAGAATACAAGATTCCAATAGCAATGGGTCACCTCTGCTGTATCCAACATGTCTGACGTTATCATTTACCTTACTCCTGTTATTTTGAAAAGGTTGCTACACCACACATTCACATACATGCACACACACACAGGTGAATTCTTGCATGCACATTCGCACATGCACACACATGCATATGCACATGCACATGCATGTACACACACATGAACACACACACACACACACGTACACAGGGGTTTAGCATAAAAAAAATGTTCTAACTAGGAAAAGATTAACCTTGGAGAAGAATTAGAGAGGCCTAGGGATAGGCAACTTCTGTTCCTTGTACATTCCCAGGTAGACACACAGGACTATTTCCTTGTGCAGATTGGGAATGCCATGTTGTTGTTTGTGATTCAAGTCTCAGAAACATCTAAGTTCACACAAGGTGACCCCTGGGTCACACCAGGAGAAGGAAGCTAATGCTGTAATATGACTGGACCAGTCAGACAGCCACAGTAGCACGTGGCAAAGTATGCACATCTAAGCCTGTTACTAAAATACCTAATCTCTGACATACATTCATTTCCAAGAATAAATGCCTGCCTGCCAGCGGGCAATGGTCAGATGTCCGCCTCTTCATCTGCAGTGACAGAAGAATGGATACACTCACCGGAAGTTAAAACATCATAAGCAGAAAGTCCATTTAGCACACTTGACCTGGAGGCCACACCTTTGATTGTTCTCTGAGGTTTTACACTGACCAGGAGCTATGTCTTGCCTCTGCCCAGAATTGAGAGGAAGAACCAGAGTGCAAAGATGACAGGCCATAGAAAGTCAACATACAGAGCCTCAGTGTGACTCCACCATCAGTGAGTGGTCTTCATGCCAGAGAAAAAAATGAATAAACCCAAGAACGCCATTATTGGGGCATTTCCAATTAGATTAGAACCTCCATTGCAGGTTCTAAATCCCCAGTTTCAGAAGGATCCAAACTTCCTAAGCCTCAGTGAAGGGATGGGGATGGTTATCTATTCACAAAGCAGCAGTTTTCCTTTAAGGAACTCAGTCTCTCTTTAGTGCCCTAACTTCCTTCCCAGAGCAAGGGCTAGGATGGGGTTTCAGGCCTAACAAAGTAACTTGGGGTTTCTTGGAACATTAGAATCCTTTCCTCAACACCTGACTCAGGCTTCCAAGAGCAACATATCTGTGACACAGCTCTGCGTCATATAGCTTAGGAATGTGTATTCTATACATACTGAGTTGATAGATTTGAATATGTGCATACACAAGAGTCGTGTGTCCAGAAGTGTGGTGCGCATGTGTGTGCATGACCTCTTATGTGTCTCTTGTGTATGTGCAACTTTATATGTCAGTATTATGCTTACAAGTGTGAATATCTATTGTATGTGCACATGGGTCGATGTTGTATTTGTGAGCGTGTGTGGACATGGCCTGCAAGCTTCTGTATGCTTGTGCAATGAGTGTAGTAAATGTATTATGAAACCTTATACATATAAGCAGGTTCACTTGTAGTAACTATATTGGGGTGTGTGTGTGTGTGGTATGTGTGCACATGTATGTGCGCATCATGTAAGTATAGGTGGTTGCATACATATGTGATATGTATGAATGTATATGCAGTATGTACAGGTATGCAAAGTGTATACACATGTGCCACAGTATATGCCACATGCTTCTCCAAGGAAGGATTACATCCTTTCCAACACAAAAGGTACACTGAGTTGCCCCAGGCTGTGAGCTCCCTACAAGGCTCTATCCCATGACTGCCATGCTATATACGCACCCTGAAGTGACTCTCTCGAGATGCACCCTTGGCCACATACATCCTGCTCTTGTCTGCTTCCAGCTGCTCATAGAACGGTTCTTCCAGGGTGACACTGTCAATAAGATCACAGCCCACATACAGGCTATAGGTGTCACTGGCCACCTGCACAGTCACATTCTTCCACTGGGAGTCAGCCAGACCCACATCCTCCAGGAAGTTGGTATGCTGGTGGCCTTCTACCCAGTAGTTGAGGTCCAAGGTATCCCCTGGGCCATTGGACACAATCTCAAACTGCCTCTGGGAGGTGCCGGGACCTTCCAACACCAGGAGTGTTCCCCGAGACTTGCGGTCCTGCTTCAGCTGGGCTGTGAGGAAGAAGCCCTCCTTTCTCCTTGCAAGCTTAACGATCCTGTTGAGGTCGTCTGTATTCACTGGGGGGACGTAGTCAAACCGGACAAAACGGTAGGCGGGCACACCGGGGTCGGGCCCTCGGAACTGCTTGGCACCGATGGTCTTCCGGTTAATGTTGCTGATGCTGAAAAGGTCAAATGCTGTGTCCTCGCCGTGGTCATCAGCTGCCAAAGGGAACCCGCAGGGGCACAGTTACCACAGGCTGATGCTGAGGCTTTCCTGGATGCAGGCTCCAGAGCCAGACCTCACGAGGGCTTCCCCTTCGACAAGACTCAGAGCTTCTCTGTGGTCTTACTCTCCCACCCTGGCTGAGCAGTCTCCCCACTACGCTAGAGGCTGACTTTCTCCAGGACTACAGTGCAGCAGGCGTTTTGGGCCTTCCCAGGACCCAGAACACGGCCCTGGGCACCTGCTCACATCTCACTGCAGGCTCCTGAGTTCCAGTCCCTGACCCCCGCTGTTCTTTGTCCCAGATTTGGGCTGAGCACAACCTCCCCTCCATCTTGTGACTGGGGAAGAGGGAGGCGGAAAGGGAGACCTTTGACCTTGCCGCACGTGGTATTTCAGGATCTACTAAATCCTATGGTGCATTCCGGGGGTGATATTCTTTCTCAAACGTCTTCTCATTTCTACAGAAATACCGTCAATGAGTAGTAGTAAATACTGTGCACCATGGACCAGTGTCTAAGACAGCAATGGTCCTCACCCTATCAGTAACAGTCTGAAGTCACGTCCAGCTGCCAACGAGAAAACCGCCGGATCTCATCAAAATTAAACCAGGTTCAATAATTCAGAATATTAAAACAAAGCATAGCTTCTCATCAAGTACAGGGTGACTGAAAACACAGAATAAACTGCAGCACCCAGAGGCATGCACACTGTCGTTTTTGTAAAGCTATTGACAGTGGCACAATTAAAGTAACTAGAATCTGCGCCTATTGTCACTTAGAAATGGCAGTCCAAGTTTTATAAATTATTTTATAAATTATAATAATGTACAAAGGCCAAGCCACGGCCAGCAAGTACCTCACTGCTTGGTGAGGTCTCTCCTCAGTCTCTATTCCTAATTTCCAAAAGACAATCTCTCTGTGCCATACAGACTCAGAAGTCCATGACTTTTGTATTTTTTACAAGCATGTTTAAAAAGCTTTATGTGGAAGATACGACCACAACTGTCTGCTGGTCTCCTTCCTGCAGCTAAGACACTGCAAACAGAACCACGAAGAAATACCCATACTCACCGTAAGCTCTTGGCCCTATGCCCAGAGCCAGCAGGGCCAGTGCCCAGAGCATCCTGTCTCCACTGGTGACACTTAGGAGAAAACCAATGTCGTGGTCGAAGAGTGTACAGCTACAGCCCGAGTGTCACTGGGAAGTTTGTTCACGTGACCTTTGAAAAACAGTTTTCACACAAAAATCAGAAGCAAATGCATCCGTGGGAAGCAAAACTCTAGACACCAACTGCCTTTCCAACTAGGTTCTTCCAACTTCTACTTCTCCCTGGTGTAGATGTGAGGGGGTTCTGAGGCCTCGTGCTGGGCCATCACCATAACAACTCAGGGTTCCTGTGGCTGTGCCTGTGCCTGCCTTTGGAGGAGCAAGTGGAGGCTATCCCAGAGCACTGTCTCCCTAGGGACTCTGCTATAGACCAGCTGCCAAGACTGAAGTCCAGGAGACCTGAACCCAGGCAAATATCCTGGCTGGTGAGAAAACTCTGGAAAAGCAGTTATGCATAACTTCATTAAAGGCAATCAATACTGACTGCATTTCGAAGTTTGGAATAAACTCTGCATTTTTCTCAGGACAAGCAGAAACTTTTCCTCAGCAAGGGTTTTAGCCTACTTTTCTCTTCTCCTGCAAGCCTGTTTTTCCATTCGCAGGGATTCTAAGTTGGCTCAGCAGACTCTGGATCAGAAGTCAGGAGGCCTGGCCTGAAGCCTGGTTCCGCTGCTCCTCTGTTAACTCCTTATGGGCTTCCCTGTGCTCAGGTCTCAGCTCCCCTCCAAAGGCCCAGGTTCTGGTCCATGCCATTCCCTGCTCTGTGGAAACTGACCTATACTCTATAGTACCCCATCCCTGTTAGATGGTTAAGGATGTAGCTTCTCATTGTTAAGGACACTCAAGCAGTTCCCTTCTCCAGAACATTTTGGTAAACTGAAAACAGTGCCCTCCACAGAGGGAAAGTTTCCTCCCCATAGGGAGACAATGGGGCAAGAACCTGACCCTGCCCTGTCCACAGCACTGACCAGCGCTCACATACTGAGCACTAGGTATGTTACAGGAGGCAGCCAAACATGCATGTCACCTGAGCGCCAACATCAGCTTTTCCACCCGGGGGGAAAGAGGGCAACGGTTTCACCCTCTAACTAAGTTTCTCTGTCATAGCTTGAAAACCCTTACTCTTAAAATATCTGCTTATCTGGGTGCTAGAGAAAGACCCCATGCAAATGACTGTCTCCGGAGTTCTTTGAGGCACAGCAAATACTCAGGCTGTGGCATTGTGGCATAGAGGGCTCCTAATGTCAGGTCTTGAGGTAACATTTTTCTGAGAATTCAAGATAAGGTAGACCTTGCCAGGTACTTTAGAGAATCTTCAGAGTCCACATTGGAAGACTCCAGCTTGCCTTATCCCTGAGTCTCTATCCCGGGTGTTTGCCACAGGACAGCTGCCCCTGAACCCCATCCCAACTTTCACCTTATCCTAAGCACAATGGTGATATGCTGGTTCTGCAAAGGCAAGTACTATCTTAAAATGACATTCTACAGCTCAGGGTGCCCGGCATACAAAAGCAAACAGAGTACATTAAACTGTGTTTTGGTAAAAACAAGCTCAATCAGAGGTGTCACAAGTAGTCCGCCGTTATTAATAAGATCCCATCTCATCTTTCTGCCTTCCCCAAATGGAAGGGAGACCAAAACCTGAATAGTATTTGGTCCTGAATCAAGTCTCCTGGCAGCCGATGCAATTGCATCCAAGCTCTGTGGGCACTACAGACACACACACACACACACACACACACACACACACACACACACACACACACACACTCGCCTCTTCCCTGTCCACAAGTCCTCACTGCAGGTTATGAGTAGAGTTTCCTAGGTTTTCGGCAACAGGCTATTATCACAACTTATATAGGTCTTACACAAGTTCACCCTACAGGAACAATCAAAGCGAAAGTGTGTTTGCTGGATGGTCTCTAAGCCCCTTCAACTCCTACTGTTCTGCCCTCTCCCCTCCCTCCTCCTTCTGCCCCAGACAGCTTTTTTTGGCTGCCCCAGGCTACCAGCTCTTTTGTATGCAAATTAGCCAAGCTGCAACCCAAACACAGTCCCTTTCCGGCCCTCCCGGCCCGGTACATTGTAATTACAATGACAGCAACACTTGTTCAGCTCTTACTAGTGTTTAGAGTTTGCTCGCCTTAATCCCGGTGATTATTTTCATGTCTTCAAGGGATCCCTTGACATTCCTTTCTCTGATTCCTCTTGGGCAGAGAAACTTTCTTATTTTTAAGTAGAAAATGTCAGTGTCCCCCACCCCACCCCCTACCCCCACCCTCCTTAACCAGCATCCTTGGAATGAAGCCAGCCGGACCCTTGCTGCTTCACAGGGTTCCTGCTGTGGGAGACCGGGAAAGACCCCGGGGGACGAAGACAGCAGAGAATGTTCCTGGCAGGTCAGTAACAATGCAAGACAAACACAGGGTGAGGAAGCCCCTAGGTTAGGTGTCAGAGGCCACAACTGAACTTGCCCTGTAGCCTCCTGGAAACCACAGCCTTTTCTGAAAGATCACAGCCAATGAAATGTCTTAGAAATAAAAAGGTACCTGGCGTGTTTGGAAATGAATGATGACCGACGTCAGTACTCTGAGTCTGTCCTGAGGGGGACTAGCTGCCGCTGGAGAGGAGAGGCCTGGCCAGGGAGGCTGCAGACATCGGACTTGCTCTCTCTGCCTCCAGGCAGTGACCGGCTCCTTTATACGCCCTTTCCCCAAGAGGCCTGTCAATCAGACACATGCGGAGGCACGTTTAATTCATTCTTTCGAAGGAGTGTCATAATTCCTCCTCTGGTCTCACCATTTGCTCAGAGTACCTGGTTACCCAGTCCAAATCCAGCCCCTCAGAGCTAACGCCCCTCCTACATGTCCACCCAGGCTTTCCAGACAGGGGCCCGGGGAGGAGTCAGACAAGAGGGGCAGGCCAGGACTCACTTTTCCTGTCTTCTCTCAGGAAATAAAATGCTATAAATAAAACCAGCAAGATTGGCTGGGACTCCCCATTTTGCTGAGGAAAAAAAAAAAGTATGCCAATTCTATGCTTTAAATGTGTTTCAAATTACCCAGCGTGATGCTGACCTTTCTAAAGCGAGTGAGTAACAGTCAAAAAGACAGGACAGACAGTTTACACTATAGTCAAAGTTATTATAGTAAACGAATTGATTTCATCATATGCAAAAAAATTTACAATAAAAGAGAGCCCGCCCATTTTTTTCTCCAACCCGCTTCTCAGGAGAACAGATTTTAATTTTAACTCGGATTTTAATTTTAATTTTCGTCTGCAACTGTCAAGGCCTGTAAACTTTCTGGGACCGTGGCTCCCTGAGAGAGCATAGTCTTCATCCAAGTCGTGTTGGGACAGTTTTCCCAAGAGTGGGAATCCTGCGGTTAGAGGCAGTCCTCGTGGTTAATAAGATAGGGTGAGAGCAGCTTAGAAACTCAGTGCGAATAGGGGCAGGATGATGACCTTATCACACCCCGAAATTTATACAACCATGTCAGAGGGACAGACTTAAGTCCAGACAGTTAAGGCCAGTGTCAAGGTGCATGGTAGTTGGATGGGATGGGGTCATCGTCAGGAAGGCAGTCAACGGGGAAGACGTGGTGGGGTGGTATGCATGAGAGCCCACAGAAGATGGTAGATGTGTGGCATCTCCCACAACCTTCACCTGGGCTTCATCCTTTATAGATGACACTCAAAGCTTTCTGGACATTTATCCGGGTTGACTCATGATGATAAAGAAGTCAAGTCTTACTTAAAAAAAAGGAAAGAGAAATTGAATGGAGAATGTGCTCAGCCCCTTTCTGTTCTAGGTGGGAAACTTAACTGAAGGATTCTGGCATTGTGCTGGATCCTCTTTGGGACCAAAGTGGGCAGGGAAGAGCAGACACCAGGACAGGCCACACCCCTGCTGACCTCTGACCCCTGTGTTTCTGTGGCATGAAGGAAGGAGCCCATAACAGGGTGATGAAGAAGAGGGGGCTGTAGTTGGAAAAGCCTTTGTTTTTCTTCACAAGAAATACCATTCTCTAAGAAATTTTAGTTTCTCGACCTTCAACATAGCTCAGGAATAAAGGCACTTGCCAGGAAACCTCACGCCTCAAGTTGGATCCTTTGAACCTACACGATGGAGGGGGAAACTCACCCCAGAGTTGTCCTCTGACTCACATGCTGTGATACAAGTGTGCACACAGCCAAACACATACACATACCTCCATACACAAATTAATCAGTCAAATATACACAAATATTCTTTTCTAATTTACAAAGACAAGAGATTAGCCTCTTACAGTACATCTTTGAAGGAAGATACATTGCTTCGAGTCACCAAATTAATGACAAAAACCTTTATTTTAACTAAGATACTTAGACTCAAATTTATATTTGGATTTAAAGCCTGGGTGGGGGGGGGAGATGTCGCCAGGCTCCCTGAAGAGGTTTCAGTGCCTAATCGTCCCTTTGTTGCTCACAGTGGCTTTGTGGCAGAGGTTACAGGGCAGAGGACATAGGGTGTAGGAAGGGTATACTCTGCATCCTGCAGGGTTCCTTGCTGCTGCTAGAATGTATACAGATTTCACCTTTGAACTCCCTCTCTCTCTCTCTCTCTCTCTCTCTCTCTCTCTCTCTCTCTCTCTCTCTCTCTCTCTCACACACACACACACACACACACACACACGCAAATAATCAAGAGGGTTTGATGGAAGAGGCAACATGATGCGGATGGAGCATTGGGAAAGCCAAGAACAAATTAGGCAGAGACATGTGGACAGTAGAACCAGTGTTGAAATGAGCTTCTAGGGCAGTGGCTGCTGAGGGCTATGAGGGAGTCTAGCCATGACCACTGGAATATCCCAGGCAGGTAGTCATGCAGCTGGTAACATTGCCCTTCATGTCTGCTCTATAGCACAAAGGGGACTCTCCCAGCCACCTTACTTAGTGCCCTTGGAAGGGGTATGATGTAGCAACAGAGCCAGGAGAAAGATAATAGAGCAGCTGTCATTCTCCACATAACCTGTGAGGAAGGCACAAGACACAGAAAGGGCTACCCTACCCCTTCTGAGGTAGGTCTGAGGGAGTGCGTTCACTGGACCTGTGGATGTTAATTTCCCAGAACAGGGTCTGCCTGTAGAGGAACATTAAGAGGAGGTCATGTTGAAGAAAGTCTGTTCTCACCAACTGCTTCTGCCTCCATTAGAAGAATTTCAACCCACTGATAGGAATGATAATGATCAGAGGATTTGCCTGCCCCTGGCTGGGCAAGGGCAGGAGTACAGCAAGGTAGAGCACAGTTGAATGCTGCAGGGTGGTCAGCTCCGTGTGGAGCCCTCATTAAGTCTATTCTGAGAACAAACCGCTGATGCTTTCTGTGAGTAACTGAAACTGTCACAAGTGCCCTTGGACAGGCCCTTCCCTGTGTCTGGTAGCTTTTGGGGCAGAGAACTGTTAGCCAAGCTATCCATTTTCTGGCAACCAGCCATACTGTCTACACAGCTGAGTTGGTGACTTTGCACACTTTACAATAATTCTAAGGATCTTCCACCATTCTCAGAGGGTCAAGATATGGCTGAAGACATGCTCCAGCAATGACCACTCTAGAAAGCCCAAAATATGCATCCAGGCCAGAGAAAAGCATTTACCCTGGTGGCCCGATAGAAGGGCTGGGATCGGTACAATGCCACCTTTCACTTTCATGACTGATTAAATACCCTTGTCCCATCTCTTTCTAGTTACACAAAGAGCTTCACTTTTCAAGCCAACTGGAAGACACACTTCCAAGCTGCTCCTGCTACTGAAGCACTGGGCTCAGTGAAAGTCTTCTTTTAAGTGACCTTGTCTTTGTCTACTTTTGACTTTGTCAAAAATAGAGCAGCCTGTACTGGAAACACAGAGAAGAGATCACAGAGAAGTAGCAACAGTAGCAGCAGAGCTAACTATGGGGCATAGCAGCAAGAAGGAAGCTCAGAAGAGTTCCAGTGGATGTCAGAACAGTGAAAGTATAAACAAGATTGTAAGACAGAACCTCCTGGAAGTGTTCCAGAGAGCTGCTAACCCTTAAGGCCAAGACTCCTGACATGCAAGGCTCGAGAACTGTGACACTTGTGGCCATTAGGGGCCATGGATCGTGCAGGATTCAGAAGGCTTGAGAGCGGCAACATTTAGAAGGTTCTGACTGATTACCCTATATCATCAGCTAGGAGCCAAGGGTAACTCTAGCTTACCTGGGCCAAGGACACTGACAATTGAAACCCAAGTCAGCAACATCCCAACCTCAGTTTCTAAAACTATATATCTGCCACCCTAGAACCAGACATATGATCTTCCGGTTCTCATAACTGGAAGCTTCAGTCAAGTCCGTTGTCTTTGGGAATCACAACCCTTTGGTATTCATGAGCCCAGCTCTGCCAGCACTAAACAAGCCAAGTCTACTACTATTCATAATGCCACCGGTGTTTAGCTAAAGGACTCAGCCAACTGATTATAACAAGAATACATATGATAAAGCAGGTGGATCCTAGAGTAGCACTTATTCAGTCTGAGTATCACTAAGGACTTCTAGGAACACTAAGACTGTAGGAGACAGGAATGGTCCTCAGGCATTGGAGCCTGGCCTAGTTTCATCATGAATTCAGACTTCTGGCCTCCAGAACTGTGGGATAATTCTTGTCATTTAACCCTTACCTGACAGATACACTGACCGAGAGAGGCCTGTCATGACAAACATTTGCCTCCAGAGATACCTTGCCTCAGGCTCAGTAGTACAGATATCATTTGAAAGCCACCCCTATAATGCTATGCAAGCAGCATAATGGGAATTCTCATTATGTCCCACAGAGGACAAGTCCTACTGACCTACTGCATCTTAGTTCAGCTCCAGAGGGAAAAGTCGGGTAGCCAGTGATGCTGGCCTAATTGCAAGGGGGTGGGGGTGGGGCATAAAGAGAACAGGGCACTGAGTGGGGAGAAGTTGGAGGAGGGACTACAGCACCCCCACACAACCATGCTGTGCACACTTCCTAAAAGCAGGATAAAAGCTTATACCAATCCAAGACAGATAGAAGGCGTTGGTGATGAAGCAAGAGGTCCTGGCAGGCTGACAAGATGAGCTGTTCTAATCATATAAACTCTGCCCCAGAGCTGGAGGTCAGTGTGATCTCCACAGGCAACAAGTTCTGTCAGATCGATGCTTTCAGAACATGGGTCTCAGACGCCCACATGTGGCTGGACTGTGATCCACAGAAGGGAGAGGTCAAGTTCATCTTTTGAAAGCAGAGGGGATATTGTGGACAGGACAATGGAACAATCAGATGGGCACCCATCCCCTCCAGATCCTGAGACTGCGCAGAACAGAAGATGGGCCTAACCACTGATCAGCTGAGTTCAGTTCTGAGCTGAATGCCCATGTGGCACAGGGGGATACTTGTAAGGAATGGATAAGATGCTCTCCTTTATACCTAGGGTCCGCAGTGCTTAAAGGAGGCAGACAGCTCAGCTCAGCAGTCTTGGAGGCCTTCACCAGGGAGGACATTTCTTCTACATTCCAAGTGTATGCCCAGTGTTGCCCAGAGTGACCAGGACCTAAGACGAGGCTGCATCTACTGTGAGCAGAAGGAACAAGATGTGAGGACTCTGGAAAGAGGATCAGAAGTTCGAAATTGAGGATTTGGGTCCTAGTTACCTGACCTTTGTGTCCATGGTCACATTTCTGGAGGGCCACTCTGAATCGACAGAGTAAAGGAGAGAAAGGTCAAGTAGACTTGGAGTAGTAGAAGAGTAGAAGTGTGTTTGGCCAGTGGAGATAGAGCCCTGGAGGAGTATGGAGATACCCAGAGCATGGCCTGAGGGCCCCTTACCCATTTACCCACTGGGGCAATGGGTACCCAGGAAGCTGGCGTGCAGAGACTGAGTGCCACAGTGGGAAGGGACAGAATATTTGATGTTGAGGTTTTTGTGGGACTGAGTTCTTCTTGGTGGAGTCACCTATTAGCTGTGCAGGTGGCACCAGCTGATGTTTGATGCCACCTCATAGAGTGTCCAGTCCTGTTTTGGGTATATGACTTAGTTATCAACTGAATACAGATGACCATAAGCCCTCGGAGTAGAAAAGGCCACACATGAGCAAAGAAAGGAAACAAAGAGAGGAAGCAAATCCCCCGAGGGGTTATTTCCTATAATCGGGACCAGATCAATATCTGGGCAACACCAATCCCTCCCTAATGGATCTAGCTACTGCATCAAAGTCTGAAGATAGGAAATAAGAAATACACAGGTTGGAAAAAAATTAGAACATCCAAAAGCTCAATACATGGGGTGAGAGTGAACATCTTCACATAGGTTCGAACCCCACATGTTATCAGGGCATCCCAGACAAGAAGTGCCTAGGAGGCTTGGCGATACTCACATGACCATCTCTACATGACTGTGTTTGTTGACATCTGCCACCCTGGGAAGACATACTCAGACACAGTTAAAAGAAGGACTTGATCACAGACAGAGGAAGGAAAAGGAAAGGGCAGTAAGAGGATGTGTGTACGTATCCAGTGACTGAGTCCAAGAATTTCTCTGCTGTCACAGAAGGCAAAAGTGCAGGAGCTAAGCCAGTGTCTTTCCTTAGTGTAGTGGTAGAGCAGGTTACAGATGGAAGCAGGGAGATCATTGACTTGGTGCCAGTCTAGGCCAGTTATTAAGATCGTGTCTCAGAGAAGTCAAAAGTGTCAGACAGGATACATGCACCAGAAGACAGGCAAATGAGACTTGCCCAACTGTCCCAGCATCCCGAGGCTCCAATCGCAGGACAGATGTGAGACACCAGGGACTATAATTGCAATGGCTCGAGACTTAGGTACATATGATTTGGGCACAAGACTAGGTAGACAGAGGCGAGTCGCCCAAGAGTCCTTACTCTGTGACACTCAGTGTCATATCTGTAGACTCAGTGTCTTGGAATAATATCTCCTTTGAATTAGATGCGGCAGAGCCTCAGATACTTTTAATAAAAGAATAAATGAAAAGATTTATAAATGAATAAGCAGAATGGCTTCTAGTTTCTGAACGAGCACTGAGTCAGTAAAGTGTAGATAGTGCCAGAGGAAGAAGGCTAACTGGTCCAGCACTGGCGTAAGGACCCCAGGGCCAAGAAAGGGTCAAGAAAGGGCCAAGTCAGTGGACCATAGAGATAATATTGTCTTCTTCGCTTTGCAGTGAGGAGGCGTCAAGGGCCTGAGACAACATCCATCTGCTGACACTGTGTCTTGGGGATGCCCTACAGATCCTGGCGCTCAAAGAGCTGTGGACAATGAGCCCAAAAGTTGCTGGTCTTCAAAGTCACAGCTACAGACATCTGTTTCTTCTTAGTGTGTACTGAGTAAGTAACAGACTTGAGTCCGTCCTCTGGGAGAGAGTTACGAGAACCAGCTCCCCTCTAACAAGCAACCAAGGAGAGCCAAAGACTGGGAATCCAGTGAGAGTACTCCAAGGTTGGTTGGTAGCAAAAGGAAAAAACTACTTGAAAGGCTTGTGGGGCAGGTCAAGCTAGGGCTGCCTCTCCTCCCTGTGAGTCAAGCTCCAGTCCATTCTCCTGCTTTCCTCAGAATGAACAAGACCCCTCCTGGGGGAAGCCATGTTATGTGAGATGATGTCAGGTTCTGAAGCCAAACTTGGCCTTTGCGCCAAGGGCAATGGGCACACTAAGAAGCCTTTGCTGGGAGATGAGGAGGACTATATCTGTGAGCTTCAGGCACTCATGAGCACATGGCTGTTCTTACAACACTGTCCCCAGCCTAAGTCTTGGGGACATCACCTGGCTCTGTACAGGCTCCAGCCAAAGGAACTACACAGAAATTGTACACTTGCTCTAATGACCATTGCAGCTGGCTCAGAATTTCCCAGCATGCAAAGAGGTAATTGAGACATGGGCTGCAACATGGGTGCTGATTCTCAGGTGAGAGGTTTTGAGTCAGGAAATTCAGCAGTATCTGAGCCTTATACACCCTGTAGCTCTTTCTTTTCAAATCATCTAAAACTCAGAGGGGGCAGGGAGGCAGAGAGAGACATAGCTAGAGGGAGGGAGGGAGGAAGGGAGGGGGAGAGAGAGAAAGAGAGAGAGAAAGAGAGAGAGAGAGAGAGAGAGAGAGAGAGAGAGAGAGAGAGAGAGAGAGAGGATAACAAACTTCTCTGACTGCTGTGTCAGAAATCACATGATGGAGAAATGGCAAAGTGACCCAGGGACAGACAGGGTAGCCTGTAACTCAGGCATAAGATTTCTCTCTGGAAGGGCAACTCAGCCTCTGTGTGGACCTCAATTGTCCTGAATTGTGGCCACCGCTCTCCTGTCTTAAGGTTTTCTTGTGGCCTTGTTCTGCCTGTGGTTTAAACATCACCCTCCAGATGCTAATCATGTGCTTAGATTTGATTGACACGTGAACTCGTCTGTCCAAATGCAAAACTCTTGCCTACAGCAGCTTCCTGCCCAAGACCAAAGGCTGTTACACCCAAGTCTCTTGTCCCGGGATGCTAAGCAAGTTTGCTACCGAGAGGCCCATACCAGGGGAGAGTCTTTGTTCTTCCACAGACTTCTGACATATATTCAAATGCCAGTAGAGTAGTCAATTCATCACCTTCCTCTGAAACATTCACCCTTCTTAAAGGTGACCACAGGGATACTGCGAGATGGTCATCTCTTGCTAGAAGGTTTCAGTCACTCCAAGCATGCGTCTGACCACTTCATAGCCAAAACATTTTATTTTTTATTATTTTATAAGCTTTACTATACACATTTGTAAATAAATAAAAATATCATCTTTCATATAAACTAAGAAAGTTAGTTAGCCTTCGTGGGCTAACACCCACTAACCTGATTACATGGACCAGCCAGAGACAGCCTAGGCACTTCTCGGCACACTCTGTGTCTGAAAGTGTTTGACATCCTTGGAAATACGAGGATGGTGTATGTAGAACACACCATAGAAAGCGTCACCGGGAACCTGGCAGATATCAAGGCTGAGAACAGATGCCACACTAAACATCCAAGACAGGCGCATGTGCCCCTAATGGGGAAGATCGTTTGAGTGTCCTTTCTCCTAGTCCAGAGTTGGTACTTTGCCACAATAACTAGCATGCAGAGATGCCAGAAGAGCTAGCATGTCCCTCAGGTCTTCTGAGTCACCATCAAGAGCATCCAAAGTAAAGAGTGAAAATCTGAAGACTGCATTTGGAAACTTCCACTGGGTAAATTTCTGAGATGACTGTCAGTCACTGACTCCTGTTAAAAACAGCTCATTAGCGGGGTTCACTGTACAAGGTGCCAGCTTTCTTGTCCATTCTCATATATGATTCGCTTTGAACGTATTCACTGCCACATCCTCTCCTGTCTGTCCCCTTATATGCCTGTTCCTCTTCCCAGATAGGTCCCATCTGTACTTTCCTGTTGCGTATATACATGCATGTGTATGTATGTGTGCATGCATGTGTGTGCACATGTGTGTGAGTGTGTGTGTGTGTGTGTGTGTGTGTGTGTGTGTGTGTAACCTAGGTTCCATCTATAGGAAAAAAAATGTAGTCATCTTTTTGGCAGAAAGATTTCACAGAATATGATGATCTCTAGTTTCAGTCGTTGTTCTGAAAATTGGAAGTAAGAGTCTAGCATTGTCAAGCTCAAAATCCAAAGTCTGCCTCTATCAATGAAATGAAAATCCCAGAGACTCTCGAGGCCATAGGAAGGAAATAACCGTGCTCTTCGCTAAGCCCCAGTCCTTCTCTGTTAATAACAGATGGTGTTTCCTAACGGTTGGCTCTTCTAGCACTAAGTCCCATGCTTGAGTCATGCCGCTGTTTGATCACAGCAGCGATGAGCATGCCCGGGGCCTTGGCTGAGCAGGTGCAAGAGGGAGCCGCTGCAGAGCAGAGGGAGGTTGGGGGCAGGGCCTGGTGGGGAGACAAAGGGCAGGAACTCAATGAAAACACAATTTGTTGGGAGCAGAATCTCTGGCGAGCTGATGGAGCACACAAGGAAGCCAGTGTAGCGGGAAGGCTAGGCAATCACTCAGCACCATCGGGAATGGGCTGGGAGAGGCCTGGAGCAGGATTATACCAAATGCAAAAGAGTGAGGAGAAGAGAAAGTTGGGTGGAAGGGGTAAGCACGGCAAGCTCACAAAGGCCTTCAAGTTCAAGATAGAAAATAAACGTGGGATACGTAGAGTCACGGGTACATAAGGGAAGTGGTACCAGAGGAGGGAAGCAGAGAGGCTGTGGGACCACAGCTGCCACCCTACTTGGTCAGGACAGATTCTAGTATGGGAGAGGGCTGGACTCTGGGCCATTTGCACATTTAAGGGGCCTCTAGAGTGGGGAGAGGACAAGGAATAAACACAGAAAGCAAGCAAAGCAGAGAGCAAGGCAGACACGGGGTAGTCTCAGCAGCTGGACGTTACACGTGGACTTTAAACATTCTTTACTCTCAGAAGACAGAACCCATGTAGCCTAGGCCCCAAGGCTGGGGCACATGAGGATGTATTCATCCACTGCAAACACATCTGTCAGTGTCTCGGGAGGTGGCCACAGCATCTCTGCTCTGAGCAAAATTGTCTCTGCTCACTCCCAGAGTAAGTTTGCCTAGGAAGCCAGATATCAACTGAAACATTGTCTGGTGTTTTCTAGTGCTTTGATTCTTCCAAATCCTGTCAGCTGCCATCCTCTGATACAGCACAGAAAGAAGAATCCAGGGTGTCCACACCAAAGGGGATACCCCCTCAGCATAGTGAGGTTGTGTTGTGGCTGGTGCACACGGCAGCTGAGCACAGTGCTGTGACTTGTCCCTTGTTTGCGTGGCCTTAGCATGCTTCTCTGAGGATGTCTCTGTGTAGGGAAGAGCTGGAGCTGAATCACTCGCCGCATCGTCCCCAGGGAACGTGCACACGGCATCCGGGGTTTCACAAACAGATTCATGTGACTGACATTTGCACAATGTTGTTGTGATTAGGCAGGAATTTGTACATGGAGACCAAGTAGAGGGCCCCAGCCAATGGCCTTAGAATCCTACTCACTTGCTGAGAGCATGTGTGTGTCACCTCCTTACCAGGGGACCCATGAGCCAGTCAAGAAAGCAGAAGTTCGATGACTATGAAACATCCCAGTCAGCATGACAGACGAAAGTCTGATTCCCCCGCATTAAGCAAGTGTAACCTTTAAGAAAGCCTGACTGAGGGAGCTTTTAGGGCTTTGTTTCCTCTGCAAGACATCGGGGTTCAATAAGACCAAGTTCTGCCAGATGGGATTAACCACAGAACCCCATGAGGACAACAGGAGTACTATGTTCTCACCTCAACTCTGAATTCTTTCGAAAAGTGCTTGGCTAGTTGTAGATGTAGTAAGGTCTCTTAAGAAAGACAGAACCAACATGTGTGTTTTGTGAGGAGGTGGATGGGTGTGTAGGGATGGACTGATCATTTGGAGGAAAAAAAAAGGTTATGTGTTCTGTGTGATAAATGCAGGATGTTCAGGCTCCATCCTGAAGACCCTACAGTTGGCCATGCAGGACCTAGGCAGAGGACCTCAGATGGAGCAAGTCCAAAAGGAGGCTCATATACTCATGAGTTTAGAGTTTACAGCCACGGAGGACTCCAGAATAAGTAGCTGAAGTCGGAAAAGAAGTAAAATTTGGAGACTCTTCTAGATGTGAAAGAAAGTTGGAAGCAAAAAACTATGACTCAGCTCCTTGGTCAAGCAAGAGGTATCATGTGCTCAAAGATGGGCAGCATTGATTAACTCCAAACCAGGCTCATTGTGCTAGTCCGGGCCTCCAGAGCTTCCTTTTGGCTTCACAACAGTGAGTCAAAGCTGCATGAGATCATGGCACATGGAATCAGAAGCTGAGTCTGAAGTCCTCTCTGCGCCTACCCACACACACCTGCATGGGGCTTGCCGGCACCTGAGCGCTTTATCAGGCCTTCCGCACTTACGCTGTAGCACCGTGATGACAGATAGCCATTCTTATATCAAATATTTTTTCTTACGTTCATGTGAACACCACCCCACACTCAAGGCTAGGGCAGAGCCAGCCCTAACTAGCTCCTCCCAAGAAGCTGTGGGGAAGCTAGCGGGCCATATGCCCAATCCTGGAGTCCAACGCTGGCCAGGAAAAGTTGTCTGGAAGCAACTTTGCTTCTGCTTTGTGAGCCACTTCATCTCCCGCAGAAGCCATCTGAGAGGCTATCAATTTTCTGCCCTAATCAAGAGAAACGGGAGGGCCTTCTGAAAATCTAAACAAAATCCAGAATCATTAAGCAACCAAAAAAATGCAGAATATATGAAAGATATGAAAAAGCCAGGTCATATGAGGTTACAACCTTTCATATTCTGAACATCAAGAACAAAGTGCGGTGATGTTAGGCTGTGAGAGAATTGCTATGCTGGTTCTCCTCCTCCCTGTTGCAGACCTGGGAAGAGTACCCAGCTGTGATGGAGCCTTAGATACTCTGTGCTGAGCCAACACACATAAGATCCTGGAGAGGAGGAAGCAAGAACACACAGGATGCAGCTCTGAAGAGAAACAGAGTACAGGAAACTGCAGTTACTTGTGGAAACATCCCACCCCAAGTCTTTAAGCCTAGTCCTCACCATAGCATCCCTGTAGAAGTTGACACTGCAGATACCCAGGGCTTAGATGACACCAGGCGCCTGCTTTTCCCACCAGCATGACTGGGAATGAAGACTTAGAAAACTCTGGCCTCTGTCACTGATCAAATTAGTCTCAAGCTATTGGTGCTCCACTCCACTCCATAAATCTCAAAAGGGAAGAATAGAAAACATTTAACTATTTTAGAAGTTTGACTGTAACAGGAGAATAGGAGTCTTATAGAAGTTCCCAGGGGTGGTTACTCGTGCCTTTAATCCCAGCACTTGGGAGGCAAAGGAGGCAGATCTTTGTGAGTTTGAGGGTAGTTTCAGGACAGCTAGAGCTACATAGTGAGACCTTCTCTCAAAAGACAAACGCAAAACCAAGCAAACACAAAGATACTTGGTATACTCAAGGCAAACATACAGTATGTTGTCATTTGACCAGAGATCTCCAGGAATGCATAGTGATGAAGGAAATAAGAACCCACAACCTGGAGAACACTTGACACAGTGGTTCAGACCTACACTGGTGCACACACACAAGTGTAGAGCACACTTCTGAATGCAAACCACAATGTGTGATGTAGGAGATACGCATGCGCAGACTAGACCCTGCGGGGGGAAAGTTGGGCAACTAAAAGATCTAGTCTCCACAGCAAACACAGGAGCAGAGCTGTATGGAAAGCACATCATTAATTATCCATTGGATCATTAATTAACTTCAGCCAATACATCTGCGTGTAATTGGAGTACCAGGAAAGTGGGAACCATAGCATGGCAGAAACGTGCTACTCAGTCTGATGCAGTACACTATCCACAAGTAACAGCAGGAAAACCATACTGATGTATGGGGTCAAATGGCCCAAGCACACACACACACACACACACACACACACACACACACAGAGAGAGAGAGAGAGAGAGAGAGAGAGAGAGAGAGAGAGAGAGAGAGAACAAGAAAAAGAGTTCTGTGGGGATGCATGGTGTAGGAAAGAATGGGGCTGAACAGATTCCTCTAAGAACCCGTCTATGTAAATGAGGGCACAAGACCCCGTCTTTCAAAAAGAAAGACAGCCCAGCTTTTTATACCCACCCCTCCCTCTCTTACTTTTCAAATCCAAAAGTAAAACAGACATTTTCAGATGTGTGGAGGCAGAACTTTCCCAGCAGGTGTATATGACAGGGCAAAGATTCCTCCATCTTGCTTCAGCTAGAACCATCTTTGATTTAACATGAAACTGACCTACCGCCTTCTACCTACACTGTGAAAGGCTCAGATGGGGAAAAATAAGAGAGGAAGACAGAATCTGGGAGACTATGTCCATCTTAAGGGCATCTCTGTAGCTCTGTAAGTGACATCATGCTTAGTGAGAAAATCCTAAGTACTAAGGTACAGAACAAGGGCTGGGGTCCATGGGAATCCTTTCTGAATGGGCTTGTGCTAGGTGCTCTAGTCAGGTGGAAAGAATAGAACACTCAAGCAGGAAGGCCAGAGCTTCTCCAGAAAGCAAGGCCATCTGTGTAGGTAACTCTATTGAAACTGCCAGGAAGCCATCAGTAAGTTAAAAAATGTAAAGTCCTATAATAGCATCAGAAATGTGAAATCTTCAAAGACAAATCAGACAAACTATGTATTCACTGAAAACTGCACAGTAATTCTAATTAATTAAATTCTGATTAATTAAAGCAGGGAAGGTGCTAGACGCACAGTAAAGAGGCTTCCACATTGGAATTTCAGTGTTTGATGAGGTGTTGATGTCTTATTGCCCATCTGAGCTCCAACACTGAGCCATCTCTCCACTTTGGACCATGCAGTTAGTTCTCCTGCCAGTTTGACCTGAGAATTCCTTGGCTTCTGCTCCATCAAAAGGTGTCTGTTCACAGGACCCTCCAGACATAAGCTTTCATCAATGGGTACATTTAGAATTTCTCTCAAAATGAGAAACAGTCACACGAATAGTATACATATTTTAGAAGTATAAATAATTTAAATTTGTTTGGAATTCAGAAATAAAATTTGACTAGAAGCATGTGCTCCCTTTTGCGATTTCTAAAAAGGACTATCAGTTCATGCTGGCCTGTCGATGCACTTGGAAATATCCTCTGTGGACATTGAGGGTGCCCTGAAAGAGCAAAGTGGCCATCATCTCGGGGGGGAAAGTCATCAAAACCATTGAAACAATGCATCAAAGCCACTGAAACAATGCATCAAAGCCATTCAAATAATCAGTCAAAGCCATAGAAACAATGTATCAAGGCCATTGAAACAATGATAACGAACGATTTGAGTTGAAATTCAATACCAAGTCTTAACTGGACCACTGTAGCTTTTGTTTTTCTTTTCCTAATATTTTTTACTTTTAGGTTTTGGCTGGGCCTGTAAGTGATAAGGCCAAAATGTTGAGAAGAGAGGGAAAAAACCTGTCTCTCCCTGGCTTCAGTGAAGACCAGAATGTACAGATACTCATCAAGATCTGCTTCCCTGGCAGCCAGTGTGCTTCCTTTAGTGTAGGGCAAACCATCACTATCTGTTTCCACAGGTGCCCATGTACCCCGTCAGTGCAGGGCAACAGTCTACACAGAATCAAATATCATTTTTAATTTTAGGATTTTTTTTCCAGAAAATCCACTACTACCAGCAGTCAAGCACCAGCTTTAATCTTTCACTCTAAGCAAGAAGATTGGGGACTGGACATCCAGGCCTGAGGCCAACATTCGAGACTCCACCTCCTCAGGCCTCTCAGGGGCAGATGGATGAGGAAGCCAACTTCCAGAAATGACCAAGAGTTTTCTCTCATAAATACAAGGGAGAACAAGACTGGACAAGGCTTAAACTTTATGACTCTCTCCACTGCTGTATTTTAAGGTGCCATTGGGAATTCCGTGAAGTCAAGTGGTTGCACATCTGGAGAGCCCAACAAGGCATCGAAGCACAATACACACTGACCTGAGACTGCGGGGGGCTTGGAAATGTCTGCACAGAAAGCCACCTGCTCTTGTGAGTCAGATAGAGCATGCAAATTAAATAGCAGCTAGAAGTACCTGCGGATAGGAAGAAGGCCAGAGAACTATGAACATGGAGCACCACGCCGTTCATGGGTGTGTGCAGTTCACTCACCTCTCTGATGATCTCCTCCCAAAGCTGGGCCTTCACCTTGGAGGGGCATGGTTACAAATGTCCTAGAAGGCAAACTAAACTTAGACTTTAATCTTGGAAAAGTTATTAGTCAGCTACGCACGGCACCATCCTGTGAACTAAGTACATTAGACACGGCTACTACTAGTAGCCATCATCCACTACTACCATTTTGATAAACGGTTACAGTGAGCAATGTTTACCTGGGACCCTTGAGAGGGACAGGCTCAGGCCTGTGTTTACCATAGTTGAGTGCATTCTGTTGGCTGTCATTGGGACCAACTGACAGAGACCCACCTGACTTTTCAAAAATGGAGCAGTCCCTTTTCCCTCTAATTAAATATTGTGTAGGCCCCTGCTCTGAGGCATCCTCCCCAAGGCTGCTCTGCTTGGCTGGCCCAGCATGCATAGATTCAACTCCAAAATATGGGTCATGGTCCAGGATGTCTGTAAGCACTGGCAGGAACCAGCAGGAGCACAAATGAGAACAAAAGATAAATCCCCCTCCTTATGAGTACTTTCTGGAAGTCACACCCTGTTTTCACTCACATTTTAGAATTAAACTATTAAGATCTCAGTGCCTGTGGAGGGAGCTGGGAAATGCTGTCCTCACTTAGACCCTTCATCCCCTGGGCAACTCTTCTATGGCCATTGTAACAAGTAGCCACAGACTGAGGCTTTTGGCATGCATCCCCTTGTTCTCATGGTTATGGAACTCAATTTGAAATTTCCTTAACAGAGACTGCCCCAGAGCAACAGGAAATCATTCACTTATCGAGATCTCTCATTCGCAGCCCTGTGGCTCCCAATAGCCTCTTCCTCTACCTTCTATTCCAGAGTATGGTCTTCGCTCAGTGGCTAACGTCCCCTCTGGTGCTGTGGAATGCCTTCTACCTCCTGTTTATAACAAGCCACATTGCATTTACCATCAACATAGGCATGAAGGATCGCTCATCTGTCTGGAGACCCTGAATCCAGCCACCAGTTTGCGTCTCTTTTGTTATGTAAGGTGACAGTCACAAGATCCAGTAAGTAGACCTGAGAACTTTTGCCATTTGGGTGGCCATGTCCACTGAAGTCACTTGGGGACAGAATTCCTGAAGATTAGAGAGAAGACAGATACCAGATCACCTGGGACTTCTATTGGGAGAGAAAGGAGCAAGGGGGGCTCCTCTGAGGATCCAAGAGATGTCATCTGTCACTTCCTGTGTCCCCGGAAAGCAGTCTTTCACAATAGGTGTCTGACTTCCTCTAAGCCCTAGCATCTAGGAGGCAAGAGGAGTCTTGATAGATAAAGGTCTGAGTTCAAATACCCGGTATCCACTTAAAAAGCCAGATGTGGCAGCACAGACCTACAGCCCCAGGGTTTAGTTAGGAGAGCAGAGACAGGATGATTCCCAGGGGATGACTGACCAGCTGATTTAGCCAAATGGGTGAACTCAGGTTTAGGGAGAGATACAGTCTCAAAAACTAAATTGGGAACATTACTTAAGCTTAGATTTGGGGGTGGTTGAAAGTCTACCATTTGACTCCCTCATGGATCTGGCCTTTGAAGAAAATTGATGGCCACAATTCAACATGGTAGATAGCACCACGACTGACGTGACTGTGAAGGAGAAAGCACATGCTGAGAGGGAGAAGCAGATTAGAAAGGGGCTGTGCTCACTCTTTTAATAGCAACCGACTTTCATGGGAATGGGCTGGGGTCCCACAGAACTACATTAATTCTAAGAAAAGCACCCCACTTTGCAATCAGCTTCAACTAGGCTCCATCTCTCAAGGGTTCCACCAACTCTTCCTACTGTAAAACTGGGTTGAGGAACATAATACATCCAAACCATCAGATGAAGGAGAAAGGGAGAAAAGGAAGGAGAACAAGGGGCAGAGGAGTTCCAGTTGCGTGGAGTGCGCTCACAAAGCCATGAAGACTGAAGGCTGTGTAGTGGTCAGTTTGGGCTACTGCTTTGGCTCCTGTCAGATCGCATGCATTCACCCACCCAGGAGCTATCTGGGTTCTCAGATGGAAGACACACACACACAGACACACACACACACACAGACACAGACACAGACACACACACACACACACACACACACACACACACACACAGACACACACACAGACACACACACAGACACACACACACACACACACACACACACAGACACACACACAGACACACACACAGACACACACAGACACAGACAGACACACACACACACACACACACACACACACACACACACAGACACACACACACACAAAGGCAAGACACTCCTAAACCTTCCCTGCTACTCAGGGCTAACGGGGAGTGGCCAGTGTCCACTTCCCCAGGTTCTTCCATGACTTCATTGTCTTTGTCTCCTGCAGCTCCTCCATCCACTCATATCCCACCACTTCATGGCGATTTCTCCTCCTCTCCCCTGCTTCCTAGCCCTCACAACTCTAAGGGTCCTGCCCCATCTCTCTTTTCCCACCCATTGGCCACTGGCATCTTTATTGATCATTCAAAAACCAACTGTGGACAAGGACCTTTAGCATTCGGACAGGCAGATTCCTGATTGAATCAAAGCCTTAGAACCAATCTCCAGCAGGACAGTAGAATAGAGTATAAATTTTGCCGCTCACTGGACTTCCATGTCAAATAACAGTGCAGCAGTGAATCTGGCTCAGGCAGGGCTTGGTGAAGAGTATTTGCTGCCCCTGAGAGCCCACAGATGACAAGTGGAATCACGTGTGCTAGCCTTCGAGAGGCATAACCCAGTCCAGCTTCCCGCACAAGCTCACTCAGGTTTCTGAACTACCAGGATGTGAAACGGAATAACCAGAAGCTCCTATTGCCGTGGACTAAGCCACACTGGTTGCTATGCCCTCCCCACCGTGATAGAGTGTGCCCTGTAAACTGTAAGTCAAAGAATCCTCTCCTCTCTTAGAGGCTTCTGTGGGTAGCAGTGACAACTGTAATGAATGCTGCACATGGCTGCACATGCACTAATGCGTACATGTATTTGTATACATATGTGCAGGTACATTCTGGGATTGACTCTATCAGTTGCTGAGTGCCAAGGCCTAAATGATGCCTAATAAAGCAACTTAGCTTCTCCCTATCTCCATAGTTTAGGACACAAGCACAAGAAATCCTCTGCCAAAGGAGCCATTGTGCCACCCAACCAAGACAAGGGGCATCTGTTCCTTTTCTAAGCAGCCATAAGTGCAGTCACCTCACCCCAGAAAGCCTGGGCTAGGCATGCCCAGCTTTCCCACCAGCTACATGAGACTCCCAGGCCTATACAGATCCAGTTTTCTGTTTTGCCTCATTTATCTCCTGCCAATGGGCTGGGATAGGAAAGACAGGAAAACAAAGCCAAGCAGCACAGGCCACTGAGTAACTGTGAAAGAGAACTCGTGGCCACTTCTAACAGTGTGGGGACTGACTTCCCACAGTCCCAGATACTTCCTCCCATACCTGCAAGCCAGAAACACAAGTCTGACTTAGCTTAAGTCACTAGCACGAGAGGTTAGGCTGCTTCATGTGCAAGCTAGATGTGTTTCAATCTGAGTCTGAGACTCTTGAAATCCAAACTCGTCATAAGCAGGTTGATTCCCCATGACCAGGCATTTAACTTAGAAAGAAGCAATGATGCTTAAGCCCTCCCAGCCTAGGCTGGGGGTTGCCATGTCCTGACATTGACATTCCGTGGCAGGGTCCTCCCACTGAGGACCCTGTGGATTCCTGGCTACTGTTTACCCCCACATGCTGGCTTCTATTCACCCCCCACACCCCTGTGCAGAACCCTCTGTCCTCTCCTCATTTCTGCATAAATTGAGTGGCTCCCAGAATCTCAACTTTGACTTAGGCTTAAATGCTTTTCACAGGTTTGTATTTCCAGTTATACATGAAAACATCTATTGGCAGATGTTTTCTGGTTCCTCTGATTCATCTCAGGCAAAAGAAGAAGAAAGATTGTTTTATCTTCTCAACCTCCCTTGGGTCTTGTGGACTAGACAATGGGGATATGAGTTGCTTGACTGCACACTCCAGCTCTGTGACTTTACCTTGTCCTCGAAGGTCTCCCCAGTCAGCACTCACATAGAAAGGGGTACTCAAGGCGGAAGTGCTCCTTGAATAATTCTCATTGCTACTGTTGTTCAGCGTTGCCTGGTTAAACCTCAAAACAATTAAAAAAAGCTGAGTGTCGGTGTTCATCCTTCCCGGAGAAGGAACAAAAGGGATTGACTCACCTGACCAAAGCCCAAAGCAGTAAGACTGAAACCTGTGAGCTGTGCAGCCCACACTTGGGAACTCATGACATAGACCAGCTCAATCAAAGCCCAGAGCAGCAGGGTATCAAACTGACCTGCAACACAGAGCATATTCATTAACCGAAAACTTGCCAACTCTTGTGTCCACATAAAGAGCAGTGACTCAGAGTGTCAGGTGACCGCCAGCACAAAAGAGCAGAGTAAGCCTGAGTAGAGGGCACCTGACTAGGGCTGGGAAGTCAACATCCTACCTATCTGCTGTCTCCAATGAGTTCCTGTCCTGCCCCCATTTAGGAAGAGATTGGGCTGACAGGAAAGAGTGAACCCCTGGGGAGTAACTGTGTCAGCTCAGGACTAAGGAACTTTAAATGGAGCAAACCAAGAGGGAAGTAAGCAGAGTTTTTCACCTAGTGTGGATTGCTGGCTCCTGCATCTCGTCTGAGAGAAATGACCGATCTATTCTATTCTTATGTCCAGATTTCTGCATTTTGTCTTTGCAGCTCTTACTGTTGGGGCTCACTCCCAGGTGTGGCCCCTTCTGCAGTTAGATTTTATCTGAGCACGGTTCGCCTGCTTGCTTTTGCTCCAGTGCGACCTATACCCATACATTTTACTGCCCATTGCCTGTGTCACTGGGAGTGGGATGGGCTGTTGAAGCCTGAACTCATTGCCTCGCCTTCAGGAAACACCTCCTTCATTTTTCATAGCGTTTCACATCTTCATTTAGACAGTTGACCTCTAAAAAGCCTGAATAAAAATAGCATGTTCTTGTTGCCCTAGGTGTCCCATAATTTCACTTGTCATGAAACACTGTTGGAATGAGACTGACTCCCATTTAATAGCTCATTAATATTCATACCTCAGCACCAGATCCTCTCCATGGTATGACAGTTACTGTGGAGATCGCTTTTGGTAGTCTGGGCTTTCCTAGGTTTGGGGGCATCTGGCCCCAAGCCACTGTTCAGCGATATATAACAGAGTGTGGACAGTGAACTCACCCAGGGCCTCAAGGACTCTGTGTGAGCTGCCACACCATTGTGCAATCGCCTAGGAGATGATGAGCTCCCCACTTGGGAAATGGGGTCAGCTCTCCCTACACAAGGTGACTCATCCAACCTTTCATCTTCTTGACAGCAGCGTTTTGTCTGTAGCTGCCTCAAAATATTCTCTCCATTTCGTCATAGCTAATATTTTATAGACTTGTGTTCTTCAACAAATAATTAAAACCACCCATATCCTCTCTGGGTGGGAGCAGCCCGGGAAGAGTATAATGGGATGTTTCCGGCCATTACACATGGCCATTGTATATGCTCAAATCTTTTACATTACTCATTTGACATCTGAGTGTGACATTTAAACTATTAAAGGGGGAGTTATTACCAAACGAGTATAAAAAGAAACAATTAAAACATTCTAAGGAGTTGCTCATACAAACATCCTACAAATATAACCAAATCAGATGGTTCTAATTCATCCTTTGCAGGGTAACAGTTAGGAATAGGTGACTAAGGTCAGACTCTTACAACAAAGCACATGTTCTGCTCCCTTGAACTTTCTAAAGCTTAAATGGTTTCTATCCTCCTTCTTCCTAAGGTGGAGTTTCCTACAGAAAGGAAGATTTCCATAATTTCGTGCTTAAAAACATTTCTTCAATACAGACATATTTCATAATGACCCAGAAATATATATTTGTAAGACTAGCTCCCCAATAAAAAACAAATGAATGAAGTTGATGCTCTAGTTGTCATTACTCCTTTCTTTTGAACTCTCAGTACTATTAAAATGTGGTCTCTGAAACAAATAACTTGAAGAACCGAAGGTAGGAATTATACTTGGTGTTTTGAATGAAGCATTGTTGAGTTATAATTTACGTGTGCTGAAGATTCAATTGCAGTTGTGCGTTCCACAAACATTTCACCACTCTGGAGATCCCCCTGCATTCTGTTGCATTCAGACTGGCTCAGCCTTGATCTAGCAAATCCTGATTTTCTGTATCTCTATAGATTACTTCCTCTTTTCTGGAACTTTGTATGTACTGCAAATTTTTGTTAGTTTCAGTATTAAATCCTTTTGGATAGTTAAAATAAGTAGCACATACGTAAGATGCATAGCTTGGTAAATACTGAGCCATCCAATTGGAAAGCCATCTCTTAAGATTTGGGGAAAATCTATTTACCTCCCTAGCCCTTCCTCTGGTTCTTGCCACAAGTCCTTAGGAAAGGACTTGTGCTCATCTATTTCCTGTCACTATAGATTAGCTTGCTATTCTACAATTTTATGTAGATGAAATCACGGTTGTAGGATTCTTTGCTCTGGCTTTACTCTCAGCATGGAAGACTTAACTCATCCCTGTTGCACTGTGGAGCACTGACCCTGTGCTTTTCCTGCCGTGCAGCATCCCATCATGGGTGGGTGTTCCACACAGTTTATCCATTTACCTTTTAATAAAAAGCCATGTCGTCCTCACTTCCTGGCTCTCAGTGATCAAGCTTCTGCTAGTGTTCTCATACAAATCTTCGCCAAGACACATGCTTGCTTCTCTCCTGGGAAAATGCTAAGTGGCGGAAACACTCCGTCATTGGGCGGACTCACTTAGCTATCTCAAGAAACGGCCAGGCTGTTTCCAAGCAGCTGTTACTCCACATGTCCATGAAGTGTGGATGAGTGATCTGTTACCACACCTCGTCAGTACTCACTGCGGCCATGCCGTGCAGCCCGTCTTAGTGAGCGTGTCCCTGAGGGTTAACGATACATGCTTGTCACTCATCCAACCTGTGAGGTGAAGTGCCTCTTAGGTATCTATCCTTAATTAGGCTGCTTGGTTTTTGCTGTTCAATTTCGGATGAGTTCTTTATATGTGGGTACAAGTCCTTGCTCAGATAGGGTATGTAAAGATGTTCTGCCCAAGTGCCGTGTATCATTTAGAACTTGGAAAAACAAGATAGGTTTAAACTAATTAGAAACAAACATTGTTAATTCTTTCCGAGGAGATACGGTGGCCATGAAGCCTGCTGAGACAAGTGTTCTAAGTGTCACCTGAAGGTGGCTCTGGAAGCTTCTGGAGCCATGACCTGGTGGGACAAGTCCATGATAACACTGATGAATTGCTGGAAGCTGAGCATTAGCCAACCAAGATGAGACCCCTGGGAAACAGGCCTTGGGAGGGATTCACACGGCCATAGTTTTACCTCCCAGAATTCAAGCAGCTTCTCACATTAAAAGCCAAGAAAGTTTTTGGCAAAGAGAGAAGAAAACTAACTTTATTGAAACACCCAGGGAAATCTCTGCAGCAGAGAGCTCCTCTCCCAGGAAAAGACTGGACAGAGCCTATTCCAATGGGGAGACACATGCTTGGCCCGGCCCCTTGGAGTCACCATGGCTAGGCACACTTGTGAAGACCACTGCCCAAGAACTCACCAAAGCTAAGAAAAGCTCCCTATCCCCACAGCCACTCCCACCCATGGGTCTAACAGGGACCCAGAACAAAACCAGTTCAACACAGCTTAGAGTCACAAGACCCAAACTCTACCTGGGCAGAGTTGTGGAAGCCAGACACCAGAGAGTGAGTACTCCAGCCCCTCCGGTATGAGCAGCTATTAATACAATGGCCCACTGAAATGCTCATGTTTCTCTTCCTATTGTGAAATCCATTCTGAGTAGCTTTAAATAAACAAACTACAAGTTACAAGGCACACCAACACCAAGAAGTGGTGTGTACAAGGACAAGGGGCTGACTTGCCAGACAGCTGCAAGTAAGTCTTGGAATGGTCAGACAGTAATTTAAAATGAACTTGGTTAACAGTGTAAGAGGTCTAATAGAAAAGACAGAAAAAAATATCAAGTAAAAAAGATGATGTAAGGAGAGCCAGACACTTTAGTGGAGTTTTTTTTTTTTTTTTTTTTTAATAAAAACAAGCAGAAATGCAAACCACCAGGAAGGACTGGACTTGACTTGCTCACAGAGGAGAGAAATTTGATATAAAATTATGTGAGTGAATGAGATAAAGACAGAACATAATATCAAAAGAATTGAGGCAATTTAAAAGGTCTGAGATATATTTAATTAGGACATTATAAGCAGAAAGGTAAAAGAATGGGGCAGAATAAATGTTTGAAGTAGAAAGGACCGAACAGTTACCAAATATAACAATAACAACAAACCACTTGTCAAAGGCCAAGAACCATGAGAAGATGATTAAAATTAATGTGCAGGCATTTCATAAACAAAACGGAAAAGCTCAGACAAAATCAGGGCGACTTATCTGTGGGAACAAGAATAAAACAATGCCATAGAATTCCCCGGGAAGTCGTATAAACCAGAAGGGAAATATTCAACATTTTGCAAAATCTCATTTCAATATTAAGGGAACATGAATAAAATCTAAAAGCAGTTCATTACCAACAGACCCATACAAGGGGCGTGGGAAGACCCTGCTGGCAAATGAAAATAACAAAAACCCAGAAGCTCGTGTCTAAAGGGGGGAGCACTGGAGACAACTGAAGAGTGGGGAGAGCCTGTGCTTTTATATATTTTTTTTTCCTTTTCTTTTTTTCGGAGCTGGGGACCAAACCCAGGGCCTTGAGCTTGCTAGGCAAGCGCTCTACCACTGAGCTAAATCCCCAACCCCGCTTTTATATTTTTAATTGAGCTAAGAGAACGATTTTTTTTAAAGGGAGGATCCTAGTCATGTGTCTACAACACGTAGATAAATGAACAAAATATCACAAAGGCAGGAGGGAGACATTGGAAAGCCTAGGTGTAAGATACTAGCTTCTAGGAGGTGGTGTTCGAGGCCATCGTAAATGGGGCTGAAATCTGATTTCTTTCTCAATGTGCTCATTATCGCCATGTTAAAAAAAATTCTGACTCAAGTATCTTGATTTCATATCCTGCTACTTTGTTAAAAAAAATGTTTATCATCAGACCTAAGAGTTTTCTGGAGTAGTCTTTAGAGTCTCTTAAGTATAAATTGGATCGTCTATAAAGAAGAAATTTGTCTTCTTCCTTTTCTATTTATCTCCTTTCTATTTATTTATTTTTGTTTTCTTTGCTAAGAATTACATTAGAATAAGAGTTGTGATTAGACAAGCTCATTCACTCCTGATTTAGTAGAAATGTTTTCATTTTTTTCCCATTTAGTATAACACTGGCTATAGGTTTGTTAAATACAGCCTTTGCCATTTTGAGATATATTCCTTCAAGGCAGTCATCATGAAGCAATGTGCTTTGACTTCATATTCTGCTTCTTATAGAAGATCTGTCTTAGAGAATGCTCCCCAGGATGTAGTTAAATATAGGTATTCTTCCTTCATTAGTTTAGAATGTTCTGGAGATATCAAGAATAGATAAAACACCTCCCAATTCCTAATGAGTTATTGGGATTACTTACAAGAATATCGGTGCCTGAAAGGTAACTGCCTCACTGAGAGGTTCACACAGCATGAGTATGACCCATGAAAGTTGCTTTCCTGGAGCGCATTGTCCATTTTGCTGACAGCCCTACTAGAAAATCTCCTTTCCCCTGGCAATTGCTTGTTGTCGATATAACCTTACATAAGGGCCTAGAGTACTCAACATTTTCTGAATTTCCTGAGTCTCATAGTTTTTGAGCTTCCTTAGTGTTAAGAGTTTCCCTAGCTTCCTGGTTCTTATGACCCTCCATATTATGGAGTATTTCAATTTGGAGGAAAAAGCTACAATATACTTGCTTGAAATGTCATTCTCCATCCTTTCACTTTTAGTTTGTATTTATCTTTCCTCATGAAGTATATTTCTCAAAGTCAACCACTATGGATCCTGTTTTTGGAGAAGCAAGTCTTTGTCTTTTAATTGTACTGCTAAGACCATTTACATTTAGAGTTACTGTTAAGAGGTGGTGTCAATTCCAAAGAATTTGCTATTATTAATTTCCTGGTTGACTCAAGAGCTTTTTATTCTTTTTCTATTCAGACATTCTTATTTTTTTCAAGGATGCTTTATAGTTCATACTATAAATCTTATGCTATTCAATAATTTTATTCTGATGTACTTATTCTTTTTAATGCTATTGTTATTATAATTCTTTTATAAAATAAAATTTCAGCATAGCGGAGTGCTAGAGCAGTGTTGTGGGAGTGTGTCGGTGAGTGGGGGAGCAACCTCTTAAAGGTGAAGGGGAGGGGGATGGGATGGGGGGATTTGTGGAGGAGAGACTGGGAAGGGGGACGATATTCGAAATGTAAATAAATAAAATGACCAATAAAAATAGGAAAATGGTTTTCTATTAGTTTGAGAAAGTTCCTTATATTCCTAGTCTATTTAATGTTTTAATCATGAAAGGACAAGGGATTTGATCAAATGTTTTTCTGTCTTTGTTACTTTTCTTGTCTCTGTGACAAAATATCTGATAGATAAGGAAGGAAAATTTTAGTTTCAGTTTATCATGACAGGGAAGGTATATCATATGACAGAGATCTCATACTACACAAATCAGGGGGTAGAGAAAAAGTCTAGAACCAGAAGTAAACATGACCTCCAAAGCACCTCCCCTAGTGGCTTACATCCACTAAGCCCCACCTCCTAAAATGTGTCCTCAGTTGAGGACCAGGTGTTCAAAGAGCCTGTGGGCAGTGCTTTTGGATTCAAGCCACAGCCCTATCTCATCAGATGGCCAAGAGGCCCATGATGCTTTCTCTTCTATTCATGTGATGTGCTATAACAATGTTGCTGTTGAATGTTAAGTCAATTTTCCTAAATTCCACTTAGTCATGGAAAGTAACCCTTGGAGAGTAATCCTTTCTTTTTCTAGGGTTTTGTTTGTTTCTACAGTCATATAACTTCTCTCTTACAGCTTTCTTGTGTTGACCTTTGTCTGGTTTAGCTATGAGGGTATTACAGCTATGAGGGTAGTATTACAGAATACAGGGAGGAGTTGTTTGTTGTTGTTGTTCTTGTTGTTGTTGTTCTCTTTTATGTTTTGCAAGAGTTTGTAAAGTACTGACCTGCAAATTCTCCCGATACAGGAATAACTTAGCAATGAATCAATGTAGGTTTTAGAAAATTTTTGTGGTTAGTGATCACCATTAGTAGCGCTGTTACTATATGAAATAATAGTTGACTGAGAACATTGCAGGAGAGGGACTGGACAGAATCTCCCAGAGATGCCAGAAGCTACACTTATGAAGTCTCCCTCATATGACGGCTTCAACATGAGCTAAATAGGAACATCAGACATGCTAATGTGAACAGGAGAAAGCCCAGGAGGCCTCGACCCTACACAAGAGCTACAGGTAACTATGGAATACTGAAAGTGTGAGAACTAGTTTTTCCTAAGAGCACACCAACTGGTTATCCAACACCAAATGGCCAGCTCTGAACCATACCTACAAGTAACATTATGAGACGGAAAGGTTAAGTTTTGGTACTTGGGAACACACACATACGCATGTAACAACGATTAATGAAAAAAGAGGTCATGAATTTGAAGGAGAGCAAAGAGGGGTATATGGGGAGATCTGGGGGAGGAAAGGAAAGGGAGAAATGAAATAGTAATATTGTAAACCTAAAGGGTAAAAGAAATAATTTTTTAACTGTTCATAGATTGAAACACCATTATACCTCAAAATTTTCCATGTGGTTTCCTCTAAGTTCCCAAACCAACGACTGACTCTCCATGTTTCATTTTATTTTAAAAATAGTTGATTATTTAAAAATCTGAATTTCAGAACACCAATATCAGAGACCCAAATCTCCATAGGTTTGGATATTTAACATTATATTCCTAAAGATAACAATTTAAAATTGCTTGTGGTTATCCCTTGTCACATATTGCCTAGGAGTAGAAGGGAAAATTCAGGCAGAGAGATAAGCTTGCAAACCAGGCTTAATTAAAGCACACCTTTGTGAGGAAGATTTATCTGAACTCTCTCTGATGCCAGTTCCCTGTCATCTTATTTGTTCCCCACTAACAATACATTTGGCAACGATGTCAGAAATACAAAGTGAGATAACTTCAGCCAAAGAACACAGCAATGAGAATTTTCTAACAAGTACATCTGTGGTCCTATTTACCTCTGTTGTTTTTTTAAACCGATGAATTGTTTCCTCTCGTTCAAAGAGCAAATGATTATACTGTATGTTATTTTCATAAGTAAGAGATAGTTGACTTCATTTTCTCTCAACGTCTGACCACCCCACAATCTAAATGCCTGAAAGACTGGAAAACTGGAAAAAGACTGATGCATCAAATAAGAAAAGTGCCAAGCACAGCCATCTAAGAAGGTACATTGGCAGTGGGGCTGTTATACTTTGAAAGCAAGGAGTAGGACACTTGAGGTGCATTTCCATGCGTGCAATCTACCTGATAAAGCAACTACTTTAATAACGTTTGTGATTTTAGCAGCTCTTGGGAAGGAGAGCAGGATCTGCATGTGCCGTTGGTAACACCTGTCCTCCTTCTGCATGCATTTGCCTACCGTGGGTATCAGTTTTACTCTAGTTGATTGATGCAGACCGATGTTTATTCTTTATCCTGGCCTTTGTGAACAGCGCCAAAGTAAATAGGAGAGCACAGATGTCTCTTCAACTCACTGACTTTATCTCTTTGACAGGTTTTTGAGGCTCACGGATATTGTAACTCCATAGTAACTGAATTAATCTGTACTTCCTCCAATAGTGTATGAGAGTTATCTCTTTGCATTCTCACTCATTCTTGGTTTATTTTTTTTATTATAGTCATTGTAATTGCGATGCAATGTGGAGACTCATTATTATTTTTATTTGATTTTCCATAATTAGTGATGCTAGTAATTTTTCTTATACTTTCTTGCCTTTTTATTTATACTTATGAGAAATGTCTATTCAGGTCTCCAAAATATATGAGGAAATCTTTAATATACTCACTGTAGGTTAAATAAAAAGTTAAAGGGGTGTGTGTGTGTGTGTGTGTGTGTGTGTGTGTGTGTGTGTGTACGTTAATTATCACATAATTTGGTCATTGTTCTATCTATGCCAAGATCAAAACATCTCATTGTTCCTCAAAAGAACGTATAAATATGTGCGAAATGATGGATGAATTTGTAACTATTAGCTGACAGAAATCAAACTGTATCACCTTTCACAGGATTATTTTTAAGCTTTCGGGTGGCTCTTTCATAGTGTATGTAATGAGTTCTGATTACTCTCACCTCCACTGTCTCTCAGGTCATCCCCTTTCCCCCACCAATCTCTGCCTCACATCCCTGGCTTTCTGTTTTATTCTCTGCGTTCAAGCAGGGTCATCTGTGTGGCCATGGGGTTGGAATTACCCACTGGAGACTGGAGACAGCTATGCAACTGGGGTGAAACATGCAGATCCTAAGCGTATAATTTCTCACATCAGGCACACACGCAACCAGCGAAAACCAAGATCTTTACTTTCACGACCCCAGAAATTCCCTTCTGAGAAGGATCCAGTCACATTCAAATACTTCCAGAGTCAACATTCATATTTATATCACGGTACCTTGCACTTCAAAGGCGCACAACCTCGTGATGGTGTACATGCTCTCACCTGTCGAAAGGCTCTCAGCATGGCATGCATCAGACTGGGGAGCTTGTAGCCTTGCATTATTAAAAGACATTCGTTAAATCCATGTTATACACTTTATCGGTCTTACTGACTACATGCTGGTGTTTTCCTTAAATTTCATTACGAATAAAGCTCTGATGAACACTTTTATACTTGCCAGCTTGCAGGCATAGGTCTGTTTCTGTTGGGCACATGTAGGTAGAAATGCCATATTAAAAGAGAACACTTGTTCAACTTCATAGGAAACTTAGGAACCCTTTCAACGTGATCGCGCACATTCACTCTCTTGCCAGAAGTATCTGATCCCCAAGTGCTGCAGGGCCCTATTGTTTAGGTAGGACAGTGGGAGCTCATGGACACCTGGTGATAATTTGCATTTATCTCACAATGAGCCTTGTGTAGCACCTCTATCTAGACTTGCATTTGCTTTCATGCGGAGTCATCATTAAGTCAAACACCTGGCTCATCTCAGGCCTCATCTCTTTAATTGTCCTTTCTGTCAAGGTTGAATTACACTTTCTTTTTTGCATGCTAAGCAGCTATTGAGTATTTCGAGAATGTTGATTTATGTTGTGTACCTGGCGGTGTTGCAATCTTCTGGAGATAACACTGTTTTTGTTTCAGCTGAATTCAGACCTCACGTTCTTTGTAACCTGCCAGGAGCAATGGCTAACCTAAAATTCAGGTCTATGAGTCTTGACAGGCTCATTCTTACTACAGGTCAGACAGAGCATGATAGGGGTTCACATGCAGTATTCTCAGGTCCTCTCCACCGGCTCCCCCTTCTGAATCTCTGCCTTGCCCTGTGGACTGCAGCACACCCATCTGGAGAACAGTTGAAGGAGAATTTTATTGCACCATACAGAGTAAAGGTATTTTGACTTTCGAACGTAAAGTTTAGATTTAGATTTAGAACGATAGATTAGACAAGCGTTTACAATTCCATCTCAGCCTTCTCAGAGATGGAGAAACATTTCTGATCACTTTATGGTTTTTGATTATTAGTTTATCCACTGGAGTGGCCCCATGGCTGTTAGCTTACAGGCAATTCCACTAAGCTCCTCCCAGGGACCTAGCAATGACATCATCTGCCTCGGCCTTGGCCAGGTGCAGCCTGTAAAAGGACTGATTGCTACCCCAGTTCTTTGTCTATGCCTCTGTTTCTGTCTTTGTCTCTCTGTCTCTCTCCATCTCTGTCTCTGTCCCTGTCCCTCCCCTTCCCCGTCCCCCTTTCCCTGTTCCCACATGTTCCTGGCAGGTCTCTCTCTTCCCCTTTCTGTCCTTCTTGTCTCTGCCTCATGGCTCTGCTCTCATCTGTCTGCCTCCACCCCTTCCCCAGGCCTTCACTACCTTCGCTTCCCAAATGAACTTTCTTTATATCAGGTCTTTCAAGTGGTGTGATTTCTCAGGGGGTGCCTTGGCATGGCCCACCAGGCACACAAACACACACACACACACACACACACACACACACACACACACACACACTGCTGCACTTGCTTTCATAACAATGGCTCCTGGTAATATTACCTTCCAAGAGCCTAAAAACAATTGGATTTATTTGTGTTATGAAGTGTTTTCACTAACTATAAATTAAAATTTTTAATTAGACAAAATATTATCATTATGCCTTGAAAATTAACCCTTATATTCAAATGTTATTTTGGTACTCATAATTTTATTTTTATTAGTGTTTTGTTAATAATAATTATTAAATTTGAACCCGAAAGAGATCCACATACTGTGATTGGCTGGAAATCCTCATTGTAAAAAGATTTACTTATTTTATTTTATGTGTATGAGCATTTTTGCCTACATGTACGTAATCATACTCTCTATATTCTTGATGCCTGCAGAAGCCTCCACAGAGACTAGAACCCTAGGACTGGAGTTACAGACTCTGTGTAGGTGCTGAGAATTGAACCCAGGTCCTCTGCAAGAGCACCCAATGCTCTTAATCACTGAGACATCTATACAGACTCCTGGCTGGCAGATATTAAATCACCTTTAGTCTTACAGATTCTTCATTGATTTATTTAATTTCAATATGTTAAATATATTTTATTATATCTTTTTTCACAGTCTGAATTCCTATGGCTGCATCCTTATGAATTCAATATACTTGTTATGATTCTAGCACGAAATATTCCCCCAGCCCCATGTGTTTGAATACATATTCTCTGGCTGGATGTGCTATTTTGAGTGGCTGTCAGACCTTTAAGATTCTGCTAATCTAGTTAGTAGAAGTGAGTCACTGGAGATTTGGATTTGAAAGTGATGTCAACTCTGGTTCTGGACTGAGATCCCCCAGAATATGAACTATGCTTCAAGCCAGGATGTGAATGAGCTATGATACAAGCGCCCACGACCATGGACTAAGACATTTCAACTGCCATTCTTTCACTACCATAATTGGTTGCTTCCTGTACACCATGAGCCCAAGTTAATTGCTCATCTTTTCAATCTGTTTCTGTCAGATATTTGGTCACGGTAATTTGTATGTAACAGACAGAAAATTGCTACTAGGAAATGCCATTGCTGTGGTCAGCCTGGCCATGTGGTTCACAGGGCTTTGGACCTGGTTTGCAAGAGGAACGCAGGAAGGTTTGGAGCTGCAGACTAGAGAAGCCAGAGAATGCTGAAAGCCAGACATGTCCAATATATGGATACCTTGCTAAAAGCTGAGCTTAATGAGCCAATCTAGTTAAGAGTCCAGAATGCAGATAGAAATATAGGTAATAAGGGCAGTGCTAAAGAGATTTCATGGCAGGGTAGGGAATGTACTGAGAAGTGGACTAGAATCCATTCTTACACTCTGATAAACCACTGAAGTATGATTTTCCATGCTTTTAAAATCTGAGTAATTTTGAATAAAAGTAATAGGATATTAACTTGCTGGAGAAAATTTCAAGACAGTACAATACTCAGACTGTAGAATGGTTAGTTCTGGCTGCTTTTAGTCAGGTTTATAGCGAACTGTCAAAGCAGCAAGATGTGGAGAGTGTGCAGTTTAGGAGCAGAGGTGCATTTGAAGCTGCAGAGAAAGTAGCCATAGACTCAGTAGCTGTGATTGAAGACATTGGTGTGAGGAAAGAGAAGAAGCCACATACTTCTGACCAGGACAGTCAGAAAGGTGCCACGGCAAGACCAGCTCATTGGGGTATGAGAGTGAAAACCCACTTTAAAGACTCTCATTTAAAAAGAGAATGCTTCTTCAGGAGTACCATTTCCGAATAGGAACACTTGGGGCAATGTTTTCCCTGGATCAGCCCTGTGAGCAATCAGAGACCACTTCATCTGTGGTCTAAGGTGGCCAAGCTACAGGCTGAGCAACGGAAATTGGAGTCGTCCACATGCTGCTGTGTTTCCAAATGTGCAGCTTCAGAGTTATAGCTTGCAGCAAAGCTCCATAGAAAATCCAGTGAGGCCAAGTAATGTGGCAGGGGAAGATTCTCTGTATTGAAGTTCTGAGAGCTTTGTGTAAAGTTATAAGGACGGAGCCTACACTGCAGTGGAAACTGGGGGCGCCAGGAACACAAGATGTTCTCTAAGAAAGGCTTCAGGCATAGAATGGAGCTGGTTCTAGAGCAAGTCCATACCATGGTGACAGAGCTGTGGTGATGTGTCTGGCTACACACATGATGTCATTAGGAGCCCACGTGATGTCATCTGTTGAGGTTTGGTCTGCTGCTATGTATTGCAATGCTAAATTCTATATCCCAAGGTCTACTTACTTCAATATTCTCACAACCAGCCTTTGTTGTGCAAACCTTTCCCCTTAATATAAAACTCTTGGTTGAATAAAAATGGCTACAGCCAACTACCAGAGGGGATAGAGGTAGGTGGGTTTTCAGTTACCTGGTTTGGGGGGAGGGGAGTCACACAGAAAGAAGAGGATGCCACTATGAGAAGAGATGAATCATGAGTGCATGGCCAGGAAAAACAGCAAGTAACAAGGGACATATGGCTGGAGAGTAAGTTAAAATAACTCTGAAACCTGCCCAATCTAGGCTTACAGCTTGTAAATAAAATACTTAGATTGTATGTCTTTCATGTGGGCTAGCTAGAATTTATAATTTAGAATCATCAGGAGACCATTATGAGCCTTAGATTTTGGACATGATGTTCTAAGGGTTTCTGTTTGCTCTGTTGAGTGTAATTCTTGTGTTGGCCTGATACTTCCTCACTATCCTTTTATTCTTTCAAGTGGGGATATTCACTGTCTCGCTGTGTATTGGATGTATATACGTTGGTTTTGATTGTACAAGTGCCCACACTCTTGATTGTCTTGACCTTAGAACACTCGGTACTAAAAGGAATGTCTCCATCAATCCCTCCTTAGAAGGTATTGGATGTTTGAACAGTCTTGGGCCCTTTAAGACTGTGAGGACTTTTGACATTGCCCTGGGTATGTTTTGCATCATGAGGATAGCCATCAGCTAATGGTGGCTAGAAACAAGCTGCTATGGTTAGAATGTAAAATGCTCCTTACAGGCTCATGTGACTGAACCCCTGGCTCTCATTTGGTGGCGCTGCTTTGAGAGGTTAGGGGTCTTTGAGACTATGGCCTCATTAGCAGAAGTGGGTCACAGGTGTGAGGGAAGCCTTGATAGGGGCTTGATTCTGGTTCCCACTATAATTCTCTGTTTGTTGAACCTCTGCAAACCTAAAGTCACCTGGGGAGAGGAACCTCAGTTGGGAATTTCTCTTCACTGGATTGGCCCGTGGAATTATCTTTATTGCTAATTAATGTACGATGACCCAGCTCACCTTGAGCAGTGCCACCATTAGACTGGCTATCTATAACTGGGCTGTGTAGACTAGCTGAGCAGTGATGCGGTGGGCCAGTAAGCAGCCTGCCTGTCTGCCTGCCTGCCTTCCTTCCTTCCTTCCTTCCTTCCTTCCTTCCTTCCTTCCTTCCTTCCTTCCTTCCTTCCTTCAGCTCTTTCCTTGACTCTCCTCAAAGATGGGGCTATGACTGAGAACAATAAGCTGAGTCAGTCCTTTTCTCCTCAAGTTGCTTTTGGCCTTGGCATTTAGCCCAACAGAAAGCATCCCTGAACGTTGCACTTTTAATAAAGTACTTTCAAGCTTTTCTAATATAAAAAGACATGTGTATAATCCTGTTTCCATTTTCATTCTATTAGCTTTAATAAAGAAGAGTGGTGTATCACAGAACCAATCCAGAGAACATCGTACTGAGTTCGTGTTCCTAAAAGAATGTCCCATAGCCAACAGAAAGAAGCTGATAATTTAAAAACATTTTTTATTTACATGTCTGTGTGAGCGCCAGAGGCTGGAAGAGAACACTGGATCTCCTGGAATTGGAATTAAAGGTGCTCGTGAGTCACCTGACGTGGGTGCTGGGAATCGAACCCCAATCATCTGCAGGAGCAGGGAGAACTGCTGAGCCATCCTTCCAGCCCCGATGCTGGGTTGTTGGTTTTGGAGTGCTATGTGATGGTGCTTGTGTATTTCTTCTCCTTCATTCCATGAAGAGAGCTCATCACGTAGGGATTTCTGTCTCTAACTTCAAGTTGATAAAATTGAACATCAGAGGAATTTGTCCCCGAGTAACACGCCTAGTGCCAAGACAAGCCAATCCCTTAGCGCAGTGCCCGGCGGAGTTACAGCAGCCCCGCTGTAGCTGTGATAGCTCATATACTCCTTGGCTTCTCTCCGAGCCCAAGGAGACTTCTGTACTTTGTGCAGCGACAACCTGTCTTCCTTTTTCGGTTTCCATTGTCACAGGAACCAAACACATTCTGCTTTGATCTCCTAAAGGAGTGACTCAGACTTATGCTCTTCTGTACAATTTCCAAAAAGATAAAACCGACACTTTAAACTCAATCTGTTTCCTGTGTGGCACTCCAGAGGATGATTTCAGGAGACAGACATGCGTGTGGGAACAACTAGCGGGCGCCTCTTCCTACAGACTCCTGAGCTGCAAACAAGCTCTCAGCCAGACTCAAACTCCAAGAGTGTGATTGAAAAACCCAGAAAAACATTCAGTATGATTGCCTCCTGCTGAAGGGACTAGACCCGACTCAGAAACAGGCTGTGACAGTTAGTGAATGGAGCCTCATCAAAGAAATCCCACTGAGAGTCCAGCAAAGACGTTCGCTGGGTTTTTATAAACACACGCATGCTCTACAGATCCTTACCACACACAGAGAAGTATTAAAAGTAGAGCCGAAAAATAATTTTTGTGGCTTTTATCCTAGACAACTATTGCCTAGTGCTCCATAAAGCTAATCAACATGTCATAGGTTCTCAGTAGCATAACTCATGATAGAGCGAACCATAATTCTCAGAAGTAGAAGAGCGACATTGAGCATCGGCCACCTAAAGCCACAGCCTGGTCCCTGAGCAAAGTCCGAACCCTTCAGAGGGAACATTGGTTTACAACTGGCCTATCCATACATGTCCATGTATGTGCATGTGTGTGTGTGTGTGTGTGTGCTCAAATGTGTTTCTGTGTGCTAAAAGTGTGTATACGCCCCTATCTATGCATCTGTGACTGTGTGTAAGTGTAGGGTGTGTCTGTGTGTGTGTGTGCTAAAAGTGTGTGTACCTATCTATGTATGTATGACTGTATAAGTGTGGAATGTGTGGAATGTGTGTGTGTGTGTGTGCTCAAATGTGTTTCTGTGTGCTAAAAGTGTGTATACGCCCCTATCTATGCATCTGTGACTGTGTGTAAGTGTAGGATGTGTGTGTGTGTGTGCGTGTGTGTGTGTGTGCTAAAAGTGTGTGTACCTATCTATGTATGTATGACTGTATAAGTGTGGAGTGTGTGTGTGTGTGTGTGTGTGTGTATGCTCAAATGTGTTTCTATGTGTCTCTGTGTGTGTGCACCTATCTATGTATCTGTGACTGTGTATGTGAGTGGAGTGTGTGTGCGTGTGTGTGTAGAAGTGCATCTCGACACTGTTAACTATTAAAGAATAAAGAGTTCTGCCACCTGGGGAACAGGCATAGCAGGATTTCTCTCCATGGCAGTGTAGCTTCTGTGAGTTTCTTTATCCATGTAGAGAAGTTCCCAATGGAGAGATTAAATTGTAGATGATGGTTTAAACTCTAGAATGAAACACACACCAGAACCTATTCCATGTTGGGTGGTAGCCAAATCGCCATGTTACAAAGAGGTGAATAAGGCACATACTCTGCTCTTAAAAAGATCAGTAGAAAAGCAGAATTAGCATTTGGGTCATGACAGCCACATTACAATGTGTCAACTAAGAAGTTGGGCTCAGAGTATGTTTATCTCACTGTGAGATCAGAAAACACTAGTGAAACGCTGCGCTCCCGGCATGTGCTGAATTGGAGATAAAGGGGAGCTCGTTACCTGATCTCTGCAGCCTGAGGTAAGCCCCCAGATATATCCATACAGTCGCCTATTAAAAAACAAAAAAGAAAAACAGCTGGGCTATATCTGTTAAAGGAGGAATGCCACCAAATAAAAGTTAAGAGTTTATATGAGCAAAGGATGATTCATGGTTTGACTCATAATCTCCTTTCAGATTTCTGCCCAGACCAGAAGGAGGCTATGGCCTCTGGTTCCCAGGCTTCACAGAACAGGTACAAAAAGCATAGGAGAAAAACAACCAGGCAGCCTGCTCTGTGCTGCCATGGTCTGCCACACGGACACGATTAGCTCATTGGCTGAGCCATAATTCACAATTATTCAGTTGCGAGATGCCCCTTCGTTCACATTTGCCAGCGTCAGGGTTCATAGAACCAGCCCAGACTGGGCCTCCTGCTGACCTGTTTTCCCAGTCCAGCCTCCAATCGTCTCTGAGTCTTGACCTACTGACCAGGAAGACAGTATAAAGGCCACCCAGTCACCAGCAAGGCTGCTTTGCCTCTGTCTCTGAGTGAGACCCATAAGGCATACCAGGCCACCAAGAAAGCCCTGGTTGTCCCCCTTGGCTGTCTAGCATGCTGCTGGTGACTGCAAATCCGCATGGCATGTGAGCGTCTGGGCAGAGCACAGGACAGCAGAGGGTACAGCAGGAACTCAGAAGATTCCTTCTAGGTACAGTAGGCTTTGCTGCATCCAGGCCTCAGTAACCAAATGATAGAAACAAAAGACGATTAGATATTAGTCCCCCAGGAGAAAACTACAGATGTCTCTGAGTGCAGAGTACATGATTCCAGGGTCCAAGGTGTGACCACAGAGCCCTCTTCCTGGCTATGGTTTGAAGGGCTCTGGCTGAGGGAGCCTGACTTCAGATGCTCCATCAATGGCTGCAGCCATGACAGATGCCACTCAGCTGTCCAGCTCCATTATGCAGGGCCTCAGGAGCAGCTCAATCCACAGATTCTGGTACTGTGGGGAAACAATAGAAGCAGGAAATGATATCACTAGGCACACTGGAGTTCCCTGAGGGAGCACAATGTTTTCTCCATAACTATCCTCCTTTCTACGAGATCATCACAGTAAGACCAAGTTAATTTAGGTTCATTAAACACAACTTGGGTACCTGCAGGAGTGCAGGAAGGCCTCTGGCTTACCTTGTGGTGTATGTCTAGTTGGTTGCAACTTTCACAAGGATTCTCTGAGCCATCCAATACTAGAAAGGTAAGCATGTTAACTATTTTGAGACTTCCTGGGAGCCCTCTGAGATAGCCCAGAGTTAGTATCAAGAGAACTCTGTTTACAATTTCGTTGTGAGAGGATTAAAACACTTTATTAAGATTACAAATCACCATGGGGTCATGCTTAGTTTCCCCAAGTTACAAACACAAGATCTAAAACCAAATACATAAAGTTATATAGTTATAGGAAATTCTGAATCCTGTCATCCTTAGAGAGACACTCATCTTCCCTAGGAGAATATCATCCTGCCCAGGATATATGTCCATACCTGATTACTAGTAAAGACAACGAAAAAGGAAGACGCCTTTCCTCCCTGCCTGTGCTGATGACCATCACAGAAAAACACAGCTTCCTCACACTGCCCCAGATCAAGACCACCTTCACTCCAGTGCTGTGACAGTGGCTGCTGTCTGCTCATTTGGGAGAAACTGACACTTTGGGACAAAACATTTATTTTTTATCTCAGGGTTATTTAGCATTTTTCTCTATGTCCCAAGATAATTTCAAACGTTCCTTTTTGAGTCCAATCCAATGGAATACTCCAGACACCAGTTCACTCTGACAAGAATCAGCGTGACTTCCCATTCCCCATGGCAGGTGTTCCTTTCTGGTTTTTGTTTCCAGCAGTAGCTCAGGAATGAGGAATTCAAACTCTTGCTCTAACTTTGAAATCAAGTCTTGTGGAAACTGCCACGGGAGCTGGATATTTGCTAATGGCCTGTTGCATTCTGGGTGTTTTCCATGGCCTCGATTCTACTTCTTGTGTACCCTCACCAAACCGATGTGAACAAGTGGATGCCAAAGTATTTCTGAATCACCCAACCAAGAACTTAAAAGAAAGACCATGGGCTTTTTAGAACAGCATGAGGTTCAAAAAATAAAGCTGCCCTCGGAAGCAACGGATCTTACAACATTTCTCTGTGAGTAAAACTCCAATAAGGTACATCGTGTCCTAAGCACTCAAGGGCAGAATCCTGTGGGTCACTGGCTGCTGTCCTGAAGTGAGAGTATCTGGAGACAGCACATAGCACAGATATAAAGTCATGGAGGTCTGTCCCTTCTTGTCCTTAAAGCCACCATCATCCTGTGTGGACCTCAGAGTCATCCCTCACTTGGAATTGTGGCCTGGGACCTCTTCACAGGGGGGAGAAGATAAGAGGGGAGATCCTTCCAGCAGGTAGGTAACCCTCCGAATCGATTATGCTAGAGCATAGCCCCAGGCCAGAAATCCGTGCTAATAGCATTATTATCAGCACAGCTACTTTCTTCCCCTCGGGCTGCTTTCATAGATGAATATCAAGTTCCAAGTTGACCTATGATCCCAGCCAGGATTCTGGCGACTGGTCTCAGCAGGAGAGTACCTCCATAGGCTTCTCCTCCAGTCCTTGCTTTCATTCCCAATTAGTTGCCCTCTTCTCACAGGAAACCTCGGGCTGGCAGCAGACGAGAGCCGAGCATTTGAGGCATGCATGACCCAGTTCTTACTATCCTCTTTTATTGCTCTTATTTCTGGTAATCCACTGCTCCCCGGGTCTAGGAATGCAGTCTTTTTAGCTTTCAAGAATGTTCACTAGTAGGAAATGTGTGATTTGGACACAGCAGAGTAGAAGAAGCAAAGATTGAGCTCTACCTGAGACAGTTAATTTCATCAATTGACACTTTATGGTGTTGCTCATTCGCTCAACCAGTCCAGGGGATTAAGACGGCAAAGTCAATGAAAATGCTGTTCAACAGGCCAAATTTTATAAATGCATACTTATGGGAGAGTGTATGTGTAGGTACTGGGGCATGTGATACTGTGTACAGGTGACATGTACACGCATCCGTATGCATGTGGAAGGCAAAGGTCAGGGTCTGGTGTCATTCCTCAAGATACACCCCCCTTAGGTTTTTGAGACAAGGTCTCTCAATTGGTCCTAACGCTTTCCCATGCGGTTTGGCTGGCTAGCCAATAAACTCCAGGGACGTCCTTGATTTGCCCACCTCCCTGGTACTGGGATTAAAAGCCACAGTCAGCTTTTTACACGGGTGCTGGGTATCAAACATGGGACCTCATGCTTGTTCAGCAAGTGTTTACAGACTGAGCTATCTCCCTGGCCCCTTTACAAACGATTTAAACCCTCAGTCACTAAAACGACTTCCACCGTCACTATGTAATCCAGCAGGAATGCTCCCCGTAGGAATAATTCCTTCTAACAGATCTTTTCCTACCACTAAGCCATTAGCTTTCCATTAAGGGAAAGCTCTAACCCAGTAGGAAAACACACAAGCTAGCATTAAAATATATTTATAGACTTGTGTCAGAGGCACTCGGATAAAATCTAATTGCCAGACTTCAAAATAACCTGCACAGTGACGGGAAATGTCCTCGTGCCCCATAAAGTAGTTGACCAGGGTTGTGCACGGGGCGAACAGAGTATCCTGCATATACTGTGTGAGCTGTTGTTGGAGGAGGGTTTCCAATTTTTTGTTTACTTTTTTTAATCTAAGAAACAAGTTTCTCTGTTGCCCAATAAATTAAATGATATATATATTCCAGAAGAGTGTCATGGAGTCCTAGACATCCCATAAGGGTGCAAACAAAGATGGCTTTGGAAATTAGATTTGCAGCTCTTCTGTTGAGGGGAGTTTCTCGTGTTGTTTTGTTTTGCTTTTTGCTTTTTTTTTATAGTATAGAATAGAGTTTATTCAGGGCATGGGGTGGGGAATCAAGAGGGTAGTAGAGGCAGAGAGAGAGAGAGAGAGAGAGAGAGAGAGAGAGAGAGAGAGAGAAGAGTAGAGAAGTAGAGGGTGGTCATGAGCACGTGGAGGGGGAGGGAATGGGAAGAGAGGGGGAGTAGTAAGGGAAGAGTAAGAGTGAGCGAGCAAGAGAGAGCGAGAGAGCAAGAGCGAGCGAGCGAGAGAGAGAGAGAGAGAGAGAGAGAGAGAGAGAGAGAGAGAGAGAGAGAGAGAGCTTTTTGCTTTTTAATATTTGGTAAAATAAAAAAAAATCCCCCTTACTTTTAGGTCAATACAATGACCTGAATTCATCCAGCAGATCCTAAAGTGTCCAGATGTGGATTAGGGAGCCCCACAGTAAAAGACTCTTGCGACTTTTTGTCTGGGAGTATAGACAGCATCGGAATCTCATCTCCCTCTACATTTATCTTTAAGAGCTATCACACTCTTTTTCTTTGATCAAGAGCTTCTAGAAGTTCTAGTAAAGAAAGCAGAAGGAGAGAATGGTGAGGAAGGGGGAAACTGAAGAAGGCAGGCAAGGAAAGATAGAAACCAGGGCTAAGAAAAACTCAGTTTATTCAGAATTTTGACATAGTCTCTAAAATTTTCATGCATGAAAATTTCAGCACAAAGCATAGCTTCCACCACAAAGGGAAAAGAGAATTTACTCTGGTGGCGGTATGAGTGGCCATGATCCAGGAACATATAGACTCGGGTTACCCCCAAATCTATGTCCCAACATAGAAGCAGTTTCAAGAACTTTTATATGTACAACACAAATACATTTTTTTTCAAATACATCAAGTGGGTTATAGAAAAGCAAGGAGATCTCTGCTATAGGTCTCAGGTGTCCCTGGTGATACTCTTGGCTTTGGAGTGGATGGAAACTAGTGGTTTAGTCAGTGGAAGTTAAAATGTATTGCAAAGATTTCATATTGCAAAGATTTTATTTGGTAGTCATAAATAGGTTAGACACAGAGCTAGGCAATGAATGAGGATTAAGGGAACTAGAAACAGTCCTAAAGAGATATCTAAAAAGATAATTTACCTCTGGATCTCTCGACCTGCAACATTCCGATCTTCCCCATCACTGTGTTCTAATCAGCCAATCGGCCTTGTAGAATCTTTGATGCAGGTGTGGCTGCTGTGTTCTGAGGTGAGGGGGGGAGGAACACTTCGGTTTGTAGTGTCATATGTTAAGAAGATAATGATCATTTCCTGGAATTATAGTCTACTTTATCTAGGACAGGACTCTCACCCCTAGCTTTAAGAACCCCCTCCTCTCCCCAATATGTGAGACAGTATCCTGTCACTTAAATTGAATCAAATAGAAAACTGATTTCTCCAAGAGGCCTGGCACTTTTAAATCAACAAGTAGCTAACAAATTAGCAGAAGTTATTTTTAATTAATCTCATTTTATCTTTTTTATCTTCGAGTCATGGGAATAACTTCCTGCTGTAGCTAATCCTCTACAATTAACGAAACCTCACTCTCACCTACCTCCAGCAATAAGGCCAACTACCATGGAGGCCTGGCCACAAAAAAGAGCAGCTTTAGTGAGAGCGTCTAGAGGTCTGACATGATTCAGTCCAGACATTGGAATACTGCCTCTGCAAATCCCTGATCATTCCTTCCAGTCTTAGAGAATTCCTGCCTCCTGCTCCTTCCATTGGGGCATGAGCAGTGAGTGTGAGACAAATTTCTCTCCGTCTTGTCTCTGGCAGCCAGCTTCTCTTCCCAGCTTTCCCATTCTCAACATGACCTCACCTCAGGACACCTAGGTATCGCCTTCTCACCTCTATCTGAGTTCCAACCCATGTTGCATTGACATTCTGCTGATGGCTACCTTGGGGATCTTCAGGAAAATGAAGACTTTGCTTCACGTTTCCTCAATGTCTGAGCTTCCTCACAACATCCTGCCTAGGGTTGATAGCAGTGGCTCTGAACATTTTCATAGGGGCTGCCTAAGACCGCTGGAAAAGACACATACTTACATTACTGTTCTTAACAGTAGCATAGTTATGAAGTAGCAGTGAAAATAACCTTATGGTTGAGGTCACCACTGTGGGTTGCTTTTATGCAGGTGAAGGCAGGCACAAGGTAAGGCAAGGCCTGGGATTGGGCAGTGAAAAACTAAGGAGGGCACAGAGTTTTGGAGAGAGGAGAGAGAGAGAGGAAAAGAAAAGGAACCAAGAAGGAGGCAGATAAGGATGACCCAGATCTGTGTGGCCTTAAATGGCAGTTATGAATATTTCATAAGGGATGGATCTTTATAGGACAATTTGTCTTATCTAGGTGGGCAGTTACATTGTTATCAATTGGTTGTGAATTGGACGTTTTGTGGAGTTTAAACTTATTGATATAAATCTGATTGTTAAATTATAAGCTTATTGAGTCTTGACTTTAACAGGTTGCTGGGAGTTGAGACTGTAACCACAGGGGGCAGATGCTGGGGATGTGAACAGAGTCAGCAGTGAGTCAAGTTGAGAGCTTTGCTCCTTAAGATGAAAATACCCCACAGATGTCATATGGCCCAACGGAACAAGCAGTAGCGTGGGTTGGTAGTTTTGTTTTGTTTTTTTAAATTTACTGCTACACACAACCTGAGGGACGGTATGAAAGGCTCTCAGCATTAGGAAGACTGGGAATCACAGTTTCACACCAATGTGGATGTTTTCTGGTTCAGACTCTTCCGGCTTCTGCCTGTCACCTGTCTCAAGGCCACCCATGCATCTTCAGTAATTTTTACCCTGGCACCGGCTCCCACAACAGTTTCCTTTTAATTTCTCTGGACTACTCTGATAAAATCCCATACATGGGGAGGCTCATTAACTATAAGATCAAAGTGCTGGCAGATCCAACCCCTGATGAGGACCTGTTTGTCTGTGACTTCGTTTGATCTCAGAAGACATCAGACAGACGGAAGAAGCTAGAGGCTGTTCTAAGTGCTCTTCCAAAAGTCCTTCCACAACAAGGACATGCTCTACCATGTCCTTCATTGGGGGCAATGCTATGGACTGGGCCCCACATGTGGAGTGGGCCCCATGGACTATATGAGAAGGTATCCTCACTCTGGTATGTGGGGGCTTGTTACAACATGCTGTTACTCTTTGAGAAGTTCTACCATGTCTAAGAAAACTCAAGTGAAGTAGTGACCCTTTACAGTGTGCCATGGGCTAGCTCGGTGGATGATTTATAGAAATTTATAGTCCATTTATAGAAATTGGACTATTTTGGACTGATAGCAAGAGCTTTAGTTCTCACTAACCCTGTGGACTGTTTGCTATCCCCTTCCCCTTGTGTTCACTTGCCAGAGGCAGAGACCAGTGTTAGGCCCCTTGTTTAACAGGGTTCCTCAAGAAGTGTAAGCGTGCACTTGAAGCTTCTTGATGTACAAGGTTCTTCTATCCAGGGAAGCCCTGGTTCATCTTTAGCAGGTAAGTAGCTTCTTGGGCCCATCCTGACAGCCACCAGGCACCCACACAACAGTTATCCAATTTCCATAGCACCAACCCTCAATCATCGTCAGCATGTCCCCATCTCATCCTTCCTGCTGCAGGGAACTGATATTGACCTTCAGAGTGTCTCTTCAATATGGCATGGAGGTATCAAAGAAGGACAATATGAGACACCCCCAAAAATGCTGCTGTGGCTCCTCGGAGTGTATCCCAGATACATGGCCACAGAACATGAGGCCAAGGGCTCCCATGTGACTCAAACCTTCTCTACCATGTACTAGTTTTCAGAAAGCAAGGACCTGACCAGCATCACCCTCCCTGATATATGTACTCCACAGAAAGTGTCAGCAAGCCTCTGGGTTCCAAAGAGATGGCACAGACCATCTTAAAGTGTCTGATCTGGCTGGTGCACAAAAGGCTTCTTTGGCAACTGTGCATTTTGTGAGGATTCAGGTTTTTTTTTGTCTTTGTCTTCTTAGCTAAGGTTTGTTCCCCTTGTACAGAAACGACTCTGTCCTCTGAATATGTGTTCTTTGAACTTTAAATCAACACAATGCCCCTCTCCCCAACCTGTCAAGATGGCTCTCATTCCCTTGTTATATTTTATACAGTCTTGCAATACTTAAATATCTAACCACAGGTGTCTATAAGGAAACATGAAAGCCAAGTTCTCCTCAGCAGCCATACAGCTAGACAGTAAGGCCACCAAAGGCTGGACCCAGTGCAGTGATAAGGCAGGGTCAGCATTTACAAAGGATAAAGGAGTAAGTTATGTCTATCAGCCCCTTTCTACAAAGCTGGTAAATGTCTCCTTAGTGGTATGAATTAATAACCACAGTTCTGAACTCATGAGATGAACAGAAATAATGTAATAAGTTCTGCTTGGGAAAAAAAATTAAACATGAGACAAATGAATGCCGCAGCATGCGGCATGAGCATGTGTGTGGGTGGCGTTTTCTAAGGTATCTATAGTCGCTACATATGAATAGAGAACAAAAACTATTTCCAAGTGTTTGTGAATACCATAGATCACTCTGTGCCTTGTGACGTGTCTGTCTACCCCGTTATTTTCAGAAATCTTCTTGGGAAGCCTAGATAAAGTTGTTTAAATATTTGCAGAATCTGATCTTGTAGGCTGCCAACCTCGGGGTATGTCTATAAAAGCTGAGCAGTATGATGGATGTGGGTTTGGAATGACTTTGAATTCGTGACTCGCCACTGACACTGAGGGCCCCACCACAACCTTCCTGGCAAAAGATGAAGGACTCACAGTAGAGCGTGGCCATGCTTAGCATTTCAGAACGTCTATCGCTTCACTCCCGATGGCTGCAGATTCAGGAGAGCGTGCCAGTTGCACTTCCTAATGAACATCAAAGTTTAGGCCCAAGTTTACAACCTACAATGTCCTAAGATTTTTCACATGAGAGGCACAACAATGTCTTGTTTGCTAAAGGTCTATTCTAAAGACACAAATTCCCTTTGGGAAGTGTTTGAGAGCATTAACAATCAAGCCAATCCATGTGCAGGCATAGTCATAACAGCGTGAACTCAGTTGTCCAAAGCTGGGAAAATGCCTAAGTGTTCATCAAAGATGAATCAATGGACAGATTGTGGTCTATCGTTACACTGGAATATTATCCATCCTTTAAAGAGGAACAGGACTTTGATACACAGCACAAATGGTTGACCCTTGTGGATTTATGCCAAATGAAGCCAGGCACAGGGCAGCTCTTAATATTTAAATGAACTGCGGAGAGTTGGAAAACCCATAGCAACAGAAGACTGGCAGCCATGAGGGCCTAGGGGTCTGGGAACACTACCTAATTAGCGGATAAAATGCTGTAAAATTATCAATGAAGAGTGGTGACAGTTACACAATGTGTGAAAGTCCTAAGAGCCAACAACTCATTTGTTATAAAGTTAATTTTAGTTGAGAACAAAAGGGAGCACAATGGGCCAATGGTGGGAGTATAAATTAGTCTGGCCACCATGGCAACCAGTGTAGAATTCCCCCAGAAAACTAAAAGTGAGTCAGTGTGCTGCCTGACCCAGCTGTTCCACTCCTGCATATTTACCCAGCAGCCTCCAGGTTGACCCACCACAGACATATCTGCACATCAGCACTCGCTGCAGCACTGGACACAATAACCGAGATGTGTAGCCAACCTGGTGCCCCATCAGAATGGAAAGAGTAGTCTATATGCATGATGGGAATTTTTAGGTCAAAAAGAAGAATGACGTTGGGTCATTTATAGGAAAAGGGATACAACTGAGGATCACCGTATTAACCATAGTATGTCAGTTTCACAGGGACACATGCACATATATTCTCTCATCTGTGGGTCCTAGACTGTATAGATACCTAAGTCCGTTTATGCAAGGAAGTAAAGGCAAGTTGTCTAGGGGAACAAATATGCTCCACATACATTGCATGTGTACATGAAAATGGCCTTATATAGCTCAGTATAATAAAACAAGTCTTGCAGTAACAGTAATAAAAATTCATAAAGCTATTAATTATATGATATATGACTTTCATTACAAGTCAATAGCAATAGAAACTAGCCTTGCATTTTATTTTCTTTTATTTTTTTATTAACTTGAGTATTTCTTATTTACATTTGAGTGTTATTCCTTTCCGGTTTCCAGGTCAACATCCCCTAACCCTCCCTCCCCTTCTTTATGGGTGTTCCCTCCCATCCTCTCCCCATTGCCACTCCCCCCAACAATCACGTTCACTGGGGGTTCAGTCTTAGCAGGACCCAGGGCTTCCCCTTCCACTGGTGATCTTACTAGGATATTCATTGCTACCTATGAGGTCAGAGTCCAGGGTCAGTCCATGTATAGTCTTTAGGTAGTGGCTTAGTCCCTGGAAGCTCTGGTTGCTTGGAATTGTTGTACATATGGGGTCTCAAGCCCCTTCAAGCTCTTCCAGTTCTTTCTCTGATTCCTTCAATGGGGGTCCTATTCTCAGTTCAGTGGTTTGCTGCTGGCATTCGCCTCTGTATTTGCTGTATTCTGGCTGTGTCTCTCAGGAGAGATCTACATCTGGCTCCTGTCGGCCTGCACTTCTTTGCTTCATCCATCTTGTCTAACTGGATGGCTGTATATGCATGGGCCACATGTGGGGCAGGCTCTGAATGGGTGTTCCTTCTGTGTCTGTTTTAATCTTTGCCTCTCTATTCCCTGTCAAGGGTATTCTTGTTCCCCTTTTAAAGAAGGAGTGAAGCATTCACATTTTGATCATCCATCTTGAGTTTCATGTGTTCTATAGCCTTGCACTTTAGAAGTAGCATAGCCACAAAGAGATGCAGGTCTGCTAGATCAAACACTAGGGTGTTCAGGTCTAAGCTGTGGGCTAGCCCCTCGGCCACCCAGGCTTCATACCTCTCCTGCTGAAGAACAAGACATAGAAAACATTTCACTGGCTCAGTGAGATGCAGAGAGAGTGGCATATATAGCAATAGCCACTGTCCACCCTGTCCTACAGAGGCGAAAAATGAGACCAAGAAGCAAAATGCCCGGCCAGTCAGAGCCAGCAACTTGGTCTCCAGGTCAGAACCCAGACTCCAGCTCTGGGTCTGTCTTGAGACCATCACTGTGCTGCGTGTATAAAAAAAATACATATATAAACATGTAGACCCACAAAGCATGGTTTAAATTTACAGATATATAAATGCACTCACTTGACATAAAATGCACATTATAATTAAGCCATCTTGGAAATGACTGTGTATAGAGCCAGCCCCTGTTTCATTGAACAGCAGGGCAGGATGCCACACTAGGGTGGTCTTCTTAACTCTTGTCATGGTGGAGGCACAGACACCCATAGCTTGCGTTATGCAGGCAGAAAACTAAATTAATCTATCAACATATTTGACTAGGCCCCAGGGCACATGGATTTTCCAAGCGCATGTAAGCACAGTGCTTTCTGGTATATCTGGAACATGCATCCGCATTTTAGATTCCTCTCTTTGTATCTGCTTTCTGTCCCCTGTAAAGAGCAGATACAACTTCCACTGTTCAGTTTTTCCCCCCCACGAAACCCTATTTAATGAGACCAAAGCAAAGTATAATTTCGTTAGGAGACAAGCAAGGTGTGTGGGTGGGGAAGTGGAGTCTGTGATGCTGTGACCAAATTGAAGCATGTGACACCAGAACAAGGGAGGGCAACTGAGAATGATCGCATCCCCCTCCTTCTGCAGCACTGTGGGTAACCCATGCAGTGCTCAGTAGTAAAGCTACAGCTCTCTGTCATAACGCTGGCATGCCTCCATGGCTGCATGAACTCTCGCAGGCCCTAGACTCCACCAGCATTGGCCAGAGAGGAGCCTGAAGACATAAGATAGAAGATGGCTGAAAATAAAAGAGTCATGTTGAGCATGTTCTAAATAAGATGCAGATAGACTGAAGAAGCAAAGCCCAACTGTCTCCCTGTACTGGGATCTGAAAACGATGATGCTTGAGACTAGGCTATCCAAAGCGGGTCAGGGTGGGGAGTTCCCACTCTGAGTGAATCGAGCCAACATGGCTCCCTCCAGCCCCTGGCTGACCCCTTGTCGCTGAAGGGTCTGGTGAATGGCAGTAAGGACATACATATGGTGAAGACTCCAGAGAAGGCTCGGCTGAGACAGCGGAGAAGAGTCAGCTGCCCCCACTCAGGGTACAGCATGATCACAAACACAAGCTTCTTTTACGATAGTGAAAAATTGTAAACACAACTACTGGCTTTGGTCGAAGAATTGCAGCAACATATAATCCCCCAAGAGTGACAGCGAGGTCTTTGTACCGTAAAAGCACATATAATTTACTCACCCCAAATTCTTTAAAGTCACTGCTGGAGCAACTGAATACCACCAAATGTTCTCTATACTTTCCAGTGCTTTTTTGTTTGCTTTTGTTACATAAACCATGATTTAAAAAAAAAAAGCTCTAGCATATGCTCCTAAACTTGTTAGGATATTTCTTTAATTAGAGCACATCCCTAGTTTAAAGCATGCACATCTTTGTGGAATCAACCCCATTGTTTGTTTGAAATCTCTGACACTGAACAGGTCAAGTACAGTGAGGAGTGGTGCGAGCAGAACTCACCAAATATTCACAAACACACAATGCCACCAAAATGTTCACAAGCACACAACACTACCAGATGTCCACAAGCACACAGGGACTAGCTGGGAAATCACACAGAGGACACGGGCACTGAGGTGGGAAGGTTGGTTCTGGAGTCAGTATTGGGCCTTTGAACCACTTCCATCCACCTGCCACCCACATATCCATTGTGTAAATCAGCAGGTTAAAGGGGTCTCAAGATCTCTGCTTTCTTTCCTGGTGACCAACTCCTCACCACGTTCTGTGGCCTTCAGACTCTGGCGAGTGGATCAGAGTGAGTACTGTTGGCTCTGCTGGCTGATGGGGCTTGCCAGCTGCTCCAGAGTCCCTCATGAGGAAGTCATGGCTCCTCACTTACCTTGGAGCATCCTTGGACAATGTACATATGAGAGAGGACAGGTTTTTTATACCTGAGAGTATAAACCCAGAGTCTCACAGCAGGCCCCAAACCAAAGAGTTGACTCCTCATTAATGCTGGCTTTTTATTGAGCCCATGGAACTATGGGAGGGTCTAACAGAGCCATCTCGTCATGCTTGTCATTTGGAGATGCAGTGGAACTACATGCTCTGGTATTACTGCAAGTCACATGTGGTGTCAGTCCTGGGCTCCTATGGAAAACACAGGGACCTCAGCGTCTGGCTTCCACACAGTTGCAGGGGCTGGGGGAGCTCAGTGGATCCCCTTACAGGCTCTGAATGGAGCATCACACTTGTCTGGGAAGCTATCCCTCTGCATATGCAGCTGAGCCATTCGTTCGATGTCTAGCATCTCCTCCAGCACATTCCACAGCTTAAAGATAATGTAAACCAGCTCTGTTAAAAGGGAAGTCAGCAGACGAAGAAGTTCCCCAAAGGTTTGGGCCACTTGAACCTTGTCCCTTTCAACTCTGCAAGATCACTTTGGATGGATAGATGGACCAAAAAAGCCCCTAGCAGACTCTGGCCACTCCAGGAACACAGGCAGACCTGGGCAGGGTGGCCATTCAAGTCTGCCATAAGGACTTCAGAGCAGACAGAACACCAGACAGCAGTTTCAGCTTCAGAGTTTTGAGTCAGACCACCAGAACTCTCCGTAAGCCACTGGAATGGGAGGAACTGGACATATTCAAGATGGCCACAAGATCCTGTTTCTACCACAGGTGAACAGTTCTCTCTCTCTCTCTCTCTCTCTCTCTCTCTCTCCCTCCCTCCCTCCCTCCCTCCCTCCCTCCCTCCTGTTTCTTCCCATTACTTTATAGCCTCTGGCAACTTCCAAGGCAAGTAGTGAGTAACCAGCATGACCCCTCTGGTGGATGACAGTGCTCACGACATTCTTCTTCAAGCCCAGGGTCATCAGTGCTCCCTCAGTGATCCTCAGTGCTCCTCAGTGATCCTCAGTGCTCCCTAGCTCCTATTCCTCTTGGACCCACAGCAGCCAAGTTTTCTGTCCTTGAAGACATTAACTCCAGGCCATTTACCTTTCATGACATCACCAAGAACTACAAACCACAAACCCACAGGTTAATGAGGCTGGCGCGGTGGAACATACTTGAGCTCTTCTATCTACCTGACTCAGACACGGTAGTGGGCCACTTGCTACCCTGCAGTCTGTGGGTTCATTTTAATGAAATCAGGAGATCTGGGGATAGAGCTATGTCTATATACACATTCATGGGTGAAAGGAGGAGGTATCCATCTTGGGGTCTAGGTAAATAGAGACTGATAGTCTTTTCCCTGAAGCAACAATCTATTGGTCAAATATCTCACCCCAAGCCACTGACATTGGCAGCTAAGCAGACTGGAAGGGCCATGTGTGAGGAGTCAGGAAAAGGAGCCACCAGAAATGTCAAGAGGATATTTAAAATGTTAGCACTGATTTTAGATGGTTGTTTTAAAGTATTTTAACACATCTCATGGTTGAAATGTGTTTCTTTTTTTAAAAAAAAACTAATTTTAAAATAACATTGCCAAGCCAATTGACACAGCTGGGCAATTGAACAGGACCTGCTTCTCCTTAGAATATGGGCTTCATAAAAGCATCTGCTTTGTTGAGTGAGTCGTGTGTTGTGTTAGCTTGAGGAGATTTGAGTGAATTCTTAGGGAACCCAAACATGTGACTTCACATAGTGAACCCTAAGAGTCCAGACGCTCTGAGTGTGCCTGGTGAACATCTTCTGTCTTGTGTCATGAGGATGCAGACTTGAGGGACATCAGACGGCAGCTCTAATGTTTGGAGGCTTTGTGATTTGTGGGTCCTCACAGGTCTGACTGTGTGACATAGGCAAGAGTGAGGGAGGCTCACTGCCAGCTGTATGTCTTCATCAGTGAAGCTACTAAAGGAAAAGAGAATGAAAACACAGGTCATCCAAGGTGTGTAGCAGAGAACCCCTAAGATTTACTTACGGTGTCATTGGCTGAAATTTGTGACCAGGCGAAGCTAATCTTGCCATTTCGAACTTTCATATTTCAAGTTCCCCATGTGTTGTTGTTTGTGTGGCAGGAAAGCATCAGGGTGGTCCTCAGAACTGGCTTCCTGATATTATGTCACCTGTACTTGGATGTGGTTGGATAGGCCCTCAGTAAGATGGTGAGTGTGGATAGAGCCTGGGCTGCTCTGACAGGGTTCCGCTGGGAGTCGAGGGTATCCTACTGCACTGTCGAGCTTTCAGTGAGGCTACACGGATACCTGTTGCAAGCTGAAAAAGTGCTCCTAGCCCACCTGGCATACCTAACCTCTCAGCTTCACCCGGCCTGCCTTAAACTCACTCAGAACACCTACATTTGTCATCATTCAACCCAAGTCCCTCTTACTAGAACATACTCTAAGGTTTCTTAGATCCTATCCTGAACAGCCGTAAGGATACTATCGTCCCATTGTAAGGATGAGAACTCTAAGTCAGGCCAACAGTAAACCAGGGACAGTTGGTATTCTAGAGACCAGGCCTGCTCTGCAGTCCTGGAAGCTGTACCTCACCCAGAGCAGCTAATGGCAACTCTGGTACTCAGCATGCTCAGACTCTCTATCCCCACACACATCTCCCAGCTATTTTTATGGGGTCTCGATGAGGCGTACTGTGGCCACAGGAGAAACCGATGCTCTTCTTCACGAAGGCTGGGTATCTTTGTCTTAATTATCCATCATGTAGAGGTTTTACCAAGTCATCTCTCAAAGCTGATAGTGGGAAGCGTTCTCTTCTTAAAACTTTCCACAGCCCCAAGCTGTGCAGGAACAGCCATGCCGTACCAGAGTTGGAAGTAGAGAGATCCCCTGGCTGATCTCCAGACATGTGGGGAAACGGTGGTTATCAAACAGAAGCCATCTTCAACGACGGAAGATGAGTAACGTCTGCCAGTAACAGCAGCAGGCGTGAGTCGCCCATTCTGGCCACGCACACAGCTTGGCTGCCCAAACATGCAGCCACACCCCTTACAAAGAGAGACAGCAACAAACACACCTCTGCTTCCCAAGAAAATGCCAACATTCCAGCTTCTAAAGCAATTCTCTGGGTGGATCTGGACAAACGTCTTTGTGGGAGAACACTGGAAATGGCCTGAGTGCTTTCTTACATGCTCAGGGAGGAAAACTGCAAAGTCACCATGCTGCTAGCATGCAGAGATGCTAAAGTGACTGAGAGCAGGATGGGAACGGCAGTCATTGACCTGTCTGTGCAAGTTAGAGGGCGCGATAAGCAATTCAGGGAAAGGAGAACTTGCCTAGCCCAGTGTCATGTGGATATAGGTGAAAGGCCACGGCACTCTGGTCATGACAGACAGGGCTCAATAGAATCCAGCAAGTAAGTGCCCTTTGGCCTCTTACCAACATGGTGTAGCACTCCCTCTGGTCCAGGTAGGCCAGAAACAAAAGCTCAGTAGACAGGACAAACCAGGCCACCTTGTTGAAAAGAGATTTTAAAAATTGCCACCATACAACCATACATCTTGACCAGCAGCCGTAATAGACTCTAGGAAGGAGCACCCAAGACACTCAAGGACCATGGAGCAGGAACTCTGGGAAGCTTCCTGAAGCAAGTGACAATAAGTTTTGACACATTGGACAGGTAATCATCTAGAGGGTAGTGTTGTGCCCGCCTTGTCTGTGTGTGTAAATTGGGAGAACAGTGGGGCAAGAGCAAAATACCATCCAACCAACTTTCCAAAGAACCCTTGAGTTTCTACTTCAGCACAGAAAACTCTTTCCAGGGTATAAAGCTGCCCAGAGGAGGAGGGCAGGTGGCAAAAGGTGGTAGAAGGCAGGAGTCAAGCATCAAGGAGACAGGCCTCAGTGAACAGATAGGTCATGGGGGTCTGCACCCGGGGAATGATGTGGAATTGAATGAGCAACAGAAAACCTCTGGGGATCTGAGCACAGAGAAGGGTGGTAGCCTACGTGAAGAGTCTCCTCAGGCATTCCCCCTAGCTACGCACACTCACTAAGGCGGAATCTGGAGATAGAAATGGAGATAAGTCACTATTGCTCACACTTACGATAGCAAGTGTCATAACCATCACTTTCTCTTTCATAACGTTTTCTCACACGCCTTCCAAGAAAACACTGAAGTTGCTATCTTCCACCCCAGACTGAGCAGGACCTCACGTGGCACTGGAGAGGGATGAGGCAGGTCAGCTCCGGTCACTTCCTGAGGCTCAGGAATGTACGGGTGCCTGTCGAATGAACGTAAGCTGCCTACTCCTCAACGGCCTTGAGGCGGTGTGAGTCAGATGACTATGTGTCCTGAGGCATCTCCTGTGACCTCTACTGAGCTCCTCCCTACCCCATACCTAACACCTTTTAAACAGGACCTCATATGTACTTCAGCCATTCACAACCTTCCTGATGCCGTGACCCTTTAATATAGTTCCTTACTGTGGCGACCTCCACCCATAAAATTATTTTCATTGCTACTTCATGACTGTAATTATACTACTGTTAAAAATCAAAATGTAAGTATATGTGCTTTTTCCCATGGTCTTAGGTGGCTCCTGTGAAAGGGTCATTGATTCCTCACAGAGGTCATGACCCACAGGTTGAGAACTGCTGGTATGGAGACCATCCTGAGCTTGAGTTCTCTATGCTCCTTCTTGGCCTCCCAGTTGCTAACTGCTGGGGTGACAGGTGTGGCTACCGTACCAGCTGATGCCGCTTTAAGTAATTACTGATCACTGACCAGACATAGTGATGTTGGACCTGACAGTTTTGCCAGTAGGAAATGGTATCCTGACCCCAATCCAGGAAAAAAGGAAGCAGCCACGAGGCAAGTACTTGGAGCCAGAGCCCTGATGGAGGAGCCTTGGGTTAAATGTGCTGAGGTTGCCTGGCTGTGCTCCAACTTGTGAGGCGCTGAGTGAGGCGGCGGTCTCCCACCGTGTGTTTGTCCAGGACACAGCCCAAGTGCTCATTTAAAGCTTGTTACAAACACGCAGAATCCCAGGTCTAGCACGGCCCATCTTCCCTACCCCCGGTGCAACCTAGGTTTGGGAGAGGGATGACTAGCGCCCTGGAAGGCAGGTACGTGTAAGAACCTTCCCTCCTCCCCCGTGTGCTACATATGCGATGCTTTATTTGTTGTGTTAGTTTTGAGTTACATGGAAACTAGACGGCTTAAGAAAGAAACTATTCTTAAATCTAGAAAAGAAAAATATTGAAGTGAAAAGCCAGCAGTATGTTCTATAAAAGTCTTACAAAAGCAAGACTTATTTATTTAAGAGCTCAATTCAGTCACTACTCAGAGAATGAATTCTTGCTTGGTCCCCATTAGCAGTGTTACAAAAGTACCAGTGTTGTGCCAGCATTCAACATCTCATGAGGTAGCAGGCCTCGTTTGGGGGGTTGCAGAGACTCGACTGGGAAATCCAAATGTAAGAAAGACTTCATTAGGGTGTCCATACCAAGGAAGGATGGGAAAGATGCCAAAGACATAAACCATGATCAAAATGATGTGGATCATTGGGAAAAACAGTGGTTTATTTAATCAATGATAACTTAAAAGTTCAAAGCAAAAGACAGATAAAAAGAAAAAAATTCCTAACTCTTTGAGGTTCAACTTTTCTAAGTAAGGAAACACAAAAACAAGTGTGTCTATATCTATATGTGTGTGTATGTCTGTGTATATGTCTGTGCTTGTATGCACATCTGCGTCACTGTGTTTGTATGTTTGTGTGTGTGTGTTCATACTGTGTCTGTAGTTGTGTCTGTGTGTATGCCTGTGTGTCTGTCTGTATTGTATCTGTATGAGTCTGTTTGTATATGTTTATGCATGCATGTCTCTGTATGTTTTGACATTATGTCTGTGTGTGAGTCTGTATATATCTGTGTGTATGTTTGCTATGTATGTCTCTGTGTCTTTGTGTGTGAGATTCTGTGTGTATATCATACATTGACAGGTTATAGATGTATAACAATACATCAGACATTATTTTGACAAAACACAAAATCTCAGTTTTCTGCGCCATTTGTCAGAACTCCAGAGGCATGAATATTTTGAGAATCCCTGTGGGGTTCCCTGTGAGGTAACCTGGAGAGAGGCCTGAATCTACCAAGATACCAGTAAGAGTATGACCGCGGCCAGGACTGTGTGTCTTGTTAAAGGCAATGGTAAAAAGACATCAAGATCTTAGGAGTCAGAGCACAGGAAATACGAGAGAACTGACACGAGGCAGATGGAGACGAAGAAACAGACTTTCCTAAACCACTCTTTTCCATATTAGGCCACCAGGGCAGTCAAAGCAGGATGGGGAAAGCTTCAGACATGGGATAAGGAGGAAGAGAAAATTAACTGAAGTGCAGTCTTAGAAGATGGTTCATGTTTTTAAAGATACTCAGATTTTAGTCAAACCCAAAAGCTCCCATTTGTGCCCTATAAATCCCCCAAACCCCTCCTGTCCATGACAGTCTCCACACATGTAGAGAGAATGCTGCTCTATGTTATTTTCTGATTAAAGGACAATTCTATTTCTGCAAATCAAAAATCAAATTTCAGAATTAAAAATAAAAAACTTCTAAATTTTTACTAAGACTGGATTAATATTTCAAGAAAGCATTGTTTTTAAATAAAAGAATTGGTTTCTGGCTCTATATAAGTATGTTAATGTCCATTTTTGAAAGGATCTGTTGATGCATTCTAATTATGGCCAAATCGATGAGATTGCCTTTGTTAAGATCTGCCCTTCACGCTGCTCCAAGACACATGGGCAGCCTTTGGATGGAATCAGCTTTAGCCTTGCCCTGCACCTCCCCTTTCCCATTGTGGAAACCCAGGCAGCCAAACTCTTTGAGAGCCAGTTATTCTACCACACAAAATAGTTTTTGCACAAAAATTACCCCCCCCCGTTCAGCTTTCCCTGAAGAAATGCATCATTACATTATTACATTTCCGGCTTCTTTGTGCCTCTCCATGATCCCGTCCTGTCTTAGGTTTGCTCCCTTCCTTAAATTTATATAAAAACAATTCTTTAAAAATCTGAACTAGACAAAATTCATAGACGGTTTTTATATCTTCATGAGACTTTCTCCCATAAACACATATAATAATTTTATTCTTGTATTTTTTCACATATAGAATTATATGTGATAATTTAGATTTAAATTTCTACTGCAGGTCAGGGAAGAAATATCTTGAATTATTTGCCACAAGCCAACAAATTTAAATATTTGCTTTTTTTTTTAAATTATAGGTGTATTACCTTTCCCTCTAGCCTTTTCCATAAAGCTTCTCCTGCTCTCTCTCTCTCAAATTCATAGCCTCGTTTTCTTTCACTGCTATTATATATATATATATATATATATATCCAGAGGCATAAGGTTATAGAGAGGAAAGTTATATCTATTTTATATATATAATTTTATGTAACTTATATGTTTATATATAATATATTTTTATTTATTCTTTACATATTTATTAAATATATTTATATATTATATATTTTCACTCCTCTTTATAATGTTTATATATAATATTTATAATTATGTATTATATACATTATATATCATAAATATATTACATATGATTTTATATATATAAAATTTTATCACCTCTATAATCATATGCCTCTGGATATATATAATATATATGCATGAAATTGACTCAATCCATATAATGTTATTTGGATGTATATAATCTCAGGATTGGCCACATAGTGTTGGATAGTTGAAGCACTCTTTCCTGGGGAACAGCATTTCTCCTCTCTCAGCTTTCCTCAGTTGCCTGCAGCAGTGAGAATCTCTCAAAGGTGGTAGCAGCCATCCTACTGGCTTTAACTGGATGCTCCATGTCTAACATTTCAGTGTTTGTATTTTCCTCTTAGGGAGATTTTCAGGGTGAGAGAAAAAAAATAAAAGGAGCAAACTACTTACAAATACATGCTGTTACCAAAACAAAATGACCATGAATGTTTTCAATAGGCATTCACATCAAGCAGCATGAAACCTGCAGACCCAAGGAATAACTTCTCAGAAGAGAGACGGTGTCTAAGTATAAGTTCTCAGGAAATCTGAGAATGCAGAAGTATCCATATACCATGAAAATCTTGCTTAGACAAGTCTTATGTAGACCCACAAAAGGATGAAAAGTCCTTTATCTACGATGACCTCACCCAAATCAGATGCCAAATAAAGTCCACCAGGGTATGCCACAAAAAAAGGATGACCCACCTGAGAGGATTCTCCAGGGCAAAGAGGGCTAGCCCTGGAAACTCAGAGTGCAAAGGGCAGCAAACACAGTGTCGTCATTCTCTCCACAGCTGGTCAGATCCTGCTTCTGACACTGGCGTGTCAACACAACAGCTGGAGATTCTCCAAAGAGCAAGCAGAGAAGAGCAGCACTGCAGTGGGGTTAGGCATGCCACAGCAGATGGCATTTTCCAGAAGGCGGAGGTTAAATGGAAGCCTTTAAAGGTGAAATAAATAATATCAAATCACCGAAAACACCCATCTGTGGCCAGAAAGAATCCTAGCAACAGCCTAGAAGACTATTACTAAACCGTGTGTGTGTGTGTGTGTGTACGTGCATGCATGTGCGTGTGCATGCATGTGCGTGTGCATGTATGTGTGTGTGCATGTGTGTGTGTGCGTGTGTGTGTGTGTGTGTGTGTGTGTGTGTGTGTGTACGCTGTGGGAGAGAGGGGGAGAGAGATGTTGGAGGTGTCTCTGGAAAGCAGTGTTGTGACAGTCTTTGTGAAATGTTACTGTCAGACATGCATTTGTGAGATCACAACATCCCCACTGCGTTTATTTATAAACGTGTTGACTGGTTTGTTTAGGGCTTAACAAATACAACTCCTCCTTCATTTTGGTAATTGTGATGGTTTGAATGTGCTTGGCTGTGGGAGTGGTACTATTAGGAGGTATGGCCTTGCTGGAGGAAGTGCGTCACTGTGGGTATGAGCTTTAAGACCCTCATCCTAGCTCCCTGGAAGCCAGTCTTCTCCTTTGTGTCTTCGGAACAAGGTATAGAGCTCTCAGCTCTCCCTATATCATGCCTGTGGAATGCTGCCGTGTTCCTGCCTTGATGATGATGGACTGAACCTCTGAACCTGTAAACCAGCCCCAATTAAATGCTGTCCTTATGAGAGTCACCTCGATCGAGGTGTCTGTTCACAGCAGTAAAACCCTAACTAAGAACTAATGTTCCTAATTACCACACGCTGTGTGTAGCTGTACAGGTTGTATTTTCATATGGCTGACAGCCCAATGGTCTCAGCTGCACTAGCAACATCACAAACTGCACTGTGACATTCCAATGCCCACATACAAGGTGACGTGACACTATTTTGGCTTCATATCATCTTCTGATACTGCTATCCCCACAGTGACCAGAGAACTGAATGTTGTTGTTCAGATGGATGACGATGAATCCTGAGCTCAACTTTTCAAACTAGCCATTAATTTTTGTCTCCTCTATAATCTTTTGCCTCTGTACAGTTATAATCTAATATATACAAGTAGGGCAAAGATAATTTCCCACAAAGTACAAAGGCAACTGGGTGAGCAGCTTCAAAGCTGAAGCTGACTGGGTTTCACTTGAAAATAGAGACTCTGTTAGCTAGTCGTAGTTGACAGCTATCAAGGGAATAATATCGGCCTTCTTGGACATCAGTGAAAAGATTTGGGTTAAAAAGATTCTCACCTCAGTTTAGTCATTTATATCGCTGAGGACACTAAAGTGAACCTTGGGTTCCACAAATCTTATACCTGCATGCACAGGACCCTGCCCAGGTTCTGAGCAGTTCAGCAGGCAGGACACATGTCTCCATACTCTACCTGCTTCATCATCCTTCTCAGACGTCATTTTCATCCTGGCATCTTCAAATTCCTGGTGTGTTGTTTAGACCCCTTCAGAAAGTATGCCATTCCGACGGGCCTTTGTTTTCGCCTTTTTCAGTAATATGTTCTCTTCACCTTCTCTTCTCCCTCAGTAGGTGAGCCCAAGTATGGATAAGACACACTTAGAACCCACAGTTGTCATCCAGCAGTGTGATGTCCTGAAACTGAAGTTCTTAATCTTCAGTGCTAAGCATGTTTCTTAGATTCCAGATCATTGTCTGTTGGAGAATTGTCCTACCATGTCTCTACCCTGGGTGTGCTTCTCCCAGGCAGGTCTCTTCAGCTCCCAGCTGGGCATTGAGATATTTACACACTTAAAGAAAATATAAAGCTTATATCTACCCTTAGATTTATTCACAGTATGATAACTGGGTATGCCCCAGTTTCTATCTGGGTTATGGAAGGAACTGACACTCAAGGTATCATGTCTGGTATGATATAGGGTCACCATCTTTGTATACCACAATTATATGTATACTTCTAACTCTGGATAAAAAAGGAACACCTATAATAATAATAATATAAATCATCTTTATGAACACATAGGATATCTATAAAATAATTCAATTTTACATTAAACACAGTCTGGTAAGCTAGAGAAGTATAGGAATGTTTAAGAAACCAATGTGGTAGAATAAAGAAATGTGGTAATTTTGGTTCCTTGGGAGGAAGAATTAAAGGGAAATTTTGGACCCTCCTGTAAGAGACCATAATTACAGCCTTAAGTAACAACCCAAAGAGCCAGTTTCAAGTGTGACACAGAGGGAAAGAATGGGATATTTTTCTACATTTGCCCTTTAACTGGGAAGCAGAACTTCTCTCTGAGCACTTGGGGAAATAAGAGACAGCCACAAGAGATCACAGCTGTGGAATCAGCACACGGGATTGTAGGCTGCTCTCTGCTAGGATGCTGCTCAGGGAAGTCTCTTGTTATTAAACATGGACTGCCGCAGAGATATAAACTTCAGATCTGGGTAGAAGAGGACCCCTTTGCTCCTCCCTGTGCCATCACAGGGTGGCCAGGGGCGCATGACCTCACCCACATGACATCTGCTCATTTGCCTTCCCACCACAGGCCTGTGTCACTTTGCCCATAATGACTTCTCCAGAAATGAAAGGAAGGTATTTGAGCACAGATATATACACAGTTATCCAAAGCTTTAATGTCTTTTGCCTCTAAATATACCCTTTATTCTTAAGTATTCTGATTGTAGAGTTAGACCGAATAGCCTCTGTGATGACAGTAGGCCCTGTCACAGGTCTGTGTGAGGAGCAGCCATAGGGCCATGTATAGAAATAGAAACTGCCTCTGTAGTGTCAGGCCTTGTGTCTCTGGCTACAGATAATTGCACTGTAATGGACTTAAGGGTCTTTCTTAAATGCAGACCTAAGCATAAATGTTCTTTTTTTTTTTTTTGAAGCATCAGCAACAGTTTGGCTCTGACCAAACCAGTACTGCACTTCCTGACTTGAGAAAAATGAACTGCATGTCTCTGTCAGGCTCTGTGGAAAACAAAGACTAGAAGCAGAATCAAGAAGTTCACACAGCTGAGCTCAGGTGCCTTCCACACTCCCTCTGCATTCGTCAGGCACAGGAGAGGATAAACACCAGCACTCTGAGTGGAGTGGCAAGAAGTGGCCCATGTGCAATGAAACGAACAGGGCAAAGCTTCAGACTGGAGAGAAGTCACCACCTCCTTCACCCGGTCTTCCTATGCAGAACTGGGGAGAAGCTCTTCATAGACACTCCATAACTATGGCGGTCTTCACAGCAAGAGACTGAGGATACTCTCACAGCCCCCAAACATGTTGGAGAGTGGCTTGGAGTTCATGAACCTGTGTTCCTCAAATGGAGGTTCATGTTATAGACTCTCTAACTTGCGCATGACTCAAGTTGACACCTTGAGTGATAACCACCACCCTGAGTGGCAAATGCCAACTGATTCATGGTTAGAGCACATCCCACCCTGGGGTCAGAAGTCATAGTGTATTTCCATTCTTGAGATCCCATTCTCCTTACAACATATTCATGAAAGTGGCTACAGTACCATCACCCCAGAGCCCGAGGGCTCAGTCAATTACAAAGGCCAGTCCCCAAATTCCCAAACCCCACTAGTCCCCAAGAGAACCAGGAGATGTATTAGAGGATAAGGCAGCAGACACAGCCCAGATGTGCCCACACGCACCTGCCCGCTGGACAACAGCTAGGGGTGGCAGCTCTGCCTCCCTCCTCAGGGCCAGTTACACAGCTGACCAGCACAGACCACCCGACCATAACAGAAAACAGCCTAACAGTCCAGCCAGGCAACAGCCTTGTACTTGTAATGAGTGAACCTGCAGAATATCTGGCCAGCCCACAACACATGTGTGCCTGTGTCTGGACCTATAGACACTATATGACAGCTCCTATCACTAGTCTCAACAACCAGCCAGGTAGTTACAGCCAACAACATTCATAGCCTAAGACACTGGGGCAGATGCTATCATCACCAATATTTACCTCAGCAAATAACAATAGATTTCAAATAACATAGTAATAAGTGGGGGGTTGAATATGTTTGACCCAGAAAGTGGCACTATTAGGAGTAGATGTGGCTTTGTTGGAGGAAGTGTGTCACTGTGGGGGTGGGCAATGAGATTCTCCTCCTAACCACATGAGAGCCAGTCTTCTCCTAGCAGCCTTCAAATGAGGATGTAGAACTCTTAGCTCCTTCTGCACCATGCTTTCCTGGATACTACCATGCTCACCTTGGTGATAATGGACTGAACCTCCATGCCTGTAAACCAGTCTCAATTAAAGGATGTCCTTATAAGAGTTGCCTTGGCCATGGTGTCTGTTCACAGCAGTTAAACCCTAATTAAGACATAATACAACACAAATAACTAAAATAAAAGAATAATTGAAACCTAAACACTAATAAATAATAAAGCTCAGAGCAGAATGAAATAAAATCAAGACTAAAGGATAATACAAAAGATCAATAAATCAAAAATGTGTTATTTGAAAACGCAAAAATCACCAAACCTCTAGATAAACAAAGACAAAAAGAAAGAAGCAATACGTAAATTTATGTACCAAAACGGGACACATTCTCACTGATACCACAGAAATATAGAAAATTATTAAGGACAACTATAGCAAAAAAAATTGGAAGATCAGAAGATATGAATAGATTCTTATGTTCTTCCAGTCTCTGGATTTTGGATCTTGAGGAAATGAAAAGTTTAATGTCAATAATGCTCAACAAAATTGATTCAGTCTTCCCCATAGCTGGTACTGGAGGAACGAGACACAAGTAGTATGTGTAAGAAGATGAATTTAGCCCCTCACTCTCAGATCATGTAAAAATCAACACAGAACAATCAGAGTGCAGCTCAAATTCTTTAACTGAAAGAAACCAGCTACTGGAAGAAACCGAGGGGGACATGTGCCAGATAAACGATCGGAGAAGCTGAGTTTTTGAATATGGCCCCAAAAGGACTGGCAACAAGCAAGAGTTGAAATGGGGTTACATCAAACCTAAAAGCTTTTGGACAGATTAAAGGAATAAATAGGGTTAAAGGCCATTCTACAGCTCAGGAAAGTCCCACAATGAAGTCCCACAGAAAGATGGACAGGATACAGAAAGCCAAGCCAGGGGGCGTTATATCTTTTTTTTTTTAATTTTTATTTATTTTTTATTGGATATATTTCTTTATTTACATTTTTTATTAACTTGAGTATTTCTTATTTACATTTCGAGTGTTATTCCCTTTCCGGTTTCGGGCAAACATCCCCTAATCCCTCCCCCCTCCCCTTCTTTATGGGTGTTCCCTCCCCATCCTCCCCCGCATTGCCGCCCCCCCCAACAATCACGTTCACTGGGGGTTCAGTCTTAGCAGGACCAAGGGCTTCCCTTCCACTGGTGCTCTTACTAGAATATTCAATGCTACCTATGAGGTCAGAGTCCAGGGTCAGTCCATGTATAGTCTTTAGGTAGTGGCTTAGTCCAGGGGTGTTGTATCTTTACACAGCCAAGTCATCCAGAGATTCCGACAAAAGCACAGGTTAAGGCACACTAGCCATAGGAAGTCTGCATGGTAAAGGCTAAAACTGCCTCTGAGAGCCCACATCTCCTCCAGGTGGCCCCTGAGAGGTGTCTCTCAAGTAGAGACAAAAATGCAATGAACTGACCCCAAACCTTCATCACAGCAGGCGGTGGAAATCAAAGGGCTATGTTTTCATGGAGGTTTAAAGATGAGTCATTTAACCCCTTCCTCTCAGATCATGTTAAAAAGCAACACAAAATGGTCACAGGATGCAGTTCAAATTCTTAAAACGACAGCTTCTCAAAGAAACCGGGGCCCGGATGGTACACCAATGGGCAGGAGCTCCTGTGCACCCCCCCCCTCCTGCCTCCAAGAGTGGAGATGGAGAAACACACTTCCTAAAGAGACCTACACACGACTTAATAGTACAATTGGCTATCAGTGTCTGTGGGCTTAGCCAATGTGAATGGAAAGTATGTTAATTATGTCTACCCTCAGCATGTACAGTTTTCCCTTGCCATTCTCGTCTGAATCAATATCATCACATTGTGCCGGGTAGTATGAAGAGTCTAGAGGTGAACCGTGGGGCATGGTTCTATGCAAATATCAGGCTCTTTGCATGGGGTATTATACCTTCCATGGTGATTTAGATAGCCTGGGGCCTGGCAGTGTCGCTATGGCTATAAAGACATAAGCACTCATCAATACAGACTTGTCGAGAGCTCCAAGGAGAAGTCTCTGTCCTCTTGGTGAAGGGTAGACAGGATTGATTTCAGAGAGAATTATTATTATTCCAGCCCCCAGGTGCCTGAACTATGTGACCCCCACAGGTCATGTTGACTGGTTCTTTTGGGGGGAGATGAGGATGCTCCTTGTTGTCACAAGTCAGCAGGATTGTCTAGGCTACTGCTCTTGAATGATAACATGCATTGAAAGTTCTTAGATTAGGAATTCAGGGAACTGAGTTTAGAGTCTCTTGTGCACAATCTCTTAGAATAGACCTCACTACATTCAATACACACTAGTATACCATGTATTTAAAATCCACATAGCATTTAAAATAATAAAGTCACATCTGCATAGAGAAGCTAAGAGCAGAATATTTTTCCCAGATCCTGCTCTATGTTTCTCTTGGGCCTCCATGGATACAAGGAGGCAAGAGATGTTGGCATGTTCCACACGGGCCTGCCAACCCTCCCTTCATCCAAGTCAGTTAATTTACTAAAATATTAGTAAATTCACCGGTGGGTGAATTAGTTGTGGCTTGTGTTTATCTTGAGTCAATTTGTTATTTTTAGGATAGAATTTTTTTCTGAGTTGAATGATGGCCGTCTGGGAGGGTTACTGGCAAGACTGGTCTGTTTTCCACTCATCTTCTTATTAAGAAACACATTGGCTTTAGAATATTAAACTTTGACTGACTTTATTCTGCTGGTTTGGTCCTCTGAGAGTGTGCAGCAGTGCAAAGTGTACTAGGGTGGTTTTTTTTTTTTTTTTTTTTTTTTTTTGGATCCTTCTTGTCATCTCAGACCAACCTCAAAGCGTCACGCCGCCCTCGCCTGGGTCATCTCCACAGTAGAACAAGAGGCTTCCAGGCACATCCCTTTCTGACCCAAAGTCCCATACCACCCCCAATCCTAGGACCGTGGCAGTCAGCCTTCTCCCGGCTGAGGATCTGTTTGTCTTTCCAAGTCTGAGCCTCTTACTTCATTCAGCTGGTTGTTATTAGTCTCTGCAGTAGCAGAGAGATCAACTACAGCCAAGTCTTTAAATTCTGACACATAGTCCAAGAAAACACAATCTGCCATGTTGAGAAGGTGAAAGAGGAGACATGGCTCCCTCACGGTCCAGATACTATACTATACTCACACGGTTGGAAGAAGGCTGCAGAATCTTCATAAGAACCCAACATCAGGGGCTGTGGCTGGGCTCAGTTGGTAGAGTGATTGCCTAGCGTGTACAAAACTCTTGGTTAAATCCTCATAAATCAGGCATGGGGGGGGGCGTATTGTTGTAATCCCAGCACTCAGAGGATAGACAGTAGAATCAGAAGTTCAAGGTTGCTCTTGACTCCATAGCAAGTTTAAGGCCATCTTCGGCTACATGAGAACTTCTCTCTTAAAAACTGAGGAGATTGGGGTAACTTACTTTTCATGAGAGGGCATACCTTCCCCTAAGTTAAAAATGGCTCCCACAGAGAGCTTTCAGGTCATGTCTAGATGGTAAAACCAGCCTCAAGACCATGCAGCACTAACCAGTCACTTCATATCAAAATACATAGGGCTTCATTCTGCTAACTGCCATCCTCCCCTGTGAACACTGGTGACAACCAGAAAATGCCTTCAAAGTATTTCTGGAAACAACATGACAGTCCTCTGAGGACTGGTGATATCCAGATGCCTCATACCATTACTACCCAGCACTGTGTTAGTATGATGGTCTCATTAGAGCAGTGGTTCTCAACCTGTGGGTTGAGACCCTTAGTGTGAGTGTGTGGGGTGGGGTTGTGGACATCACCTAAGACCATTGGAAAACACAGATGTTTACATTATGATTCATAATAGTAGAAAATTCCAGTTATGAAGTAGCAATAAAAATAATTTTATGGTTGGGGGTCACCAAAACAGGAGGAACTGTATTAAAGGTCACAGCATTAGGAAGGTTAAGGACCACGGCATTTGGAGGATGTATAACTCATGCCTCTTCCAAATCCCTTCTCCTGAGCATAGGATGTGGCCTCCACCCTCTAGTGTCCTGGGGGTTATAATTAGTTGTAAGGCTTGTATCAGGAGGCATTTCAGCTAGGGAGGCACCATGCATAACAAAGTTTAGATAGCTTCCAGAAGTTCTAGGTTCTGTGTAAATTTATAAAATAATGGAGTTGGCAACATGACTTCAAACATATTTCTTAAGTTGCTTTATCTGTCTTTGCCTCTCAGTCATCTCATATTGATAAGATATTGGAACAAACACTCAAGTATTAAGAGTGGATACAAGTATCTTAGATAGTCAGATATATGTAAACATTAATCAGAACTTGATAATGTCTATACAAGATATTACCCTACAGTTCAGTGCACACTCTAAGTATACAAGAAATGTAGATCAAGATCTCCCGCATGCTAAAACATAAAACGTTTCTCAATAAACTGAAAGAATTATGTCTCAGTAAATTCTGTACCCATAGAACAACCTGTAACCACAACAGAATTTAGGAAGAACCACTAATAGTGTATTATCTGAGAGATGGACTTGCAGAAATCCCTAATACACTTCTTACTGCTTGGCGGCTCAAGTGTCTTTCAAATATCAGTGCGTTACTGCCGCTGGCCAATCTGCTCTTAGATCTGCTTGGGTTGTCAGCTGTCTGGCATATCCTTGTTTGCTGGTTGTCTTAGTTACTTTCTTGTTTCTATGATAAAACGTCCTGACAAAAGCAACTTAAAGAAGGGAGAGTTCCTTTTGACTCACAGTTTGCTATGGTTACCCTCTACCCTGGCTGGGAGAGCGAGAACCTGAAGCAGCCAGTCAGTCACACTACACACAGGCAGAAAGCAGGGAACAGGGGTTGGTGGTCAGCAGCTCGCTTGTCTTTATGCAGTCAAGAGTTTAAGCCCAGAGAATGGTGTTGTCCACCTTCAAGTTGGGTCCTTTCACTACAATTAACCTAGTCAAGATAACTCCTCACTGGTGAGTCTCCTAGGTGATTCTACACCCTGTCTCAAATTGACAGTACTACCATTACAAATCCATATTTTGCTAACTTGACACCCAAACACATCACTTGTAAGCCACTTCTCATCCTTTGCCCTCTCCTCACATAGTATTTAATAATAATTTCAACCCTGTCTAAAAGTACAGGGTCCAAAGTTTCATCTGGATCTCTAAGCAGTCTCTTTAAATGTGAGCTGCTATAACAACAAAAGCCAAATTACATTCTTGGCTTCTTCCATTATGTCATGTTGTGTGCTCATATCTAAAGATTTGTATATAGGACAAACAGAAGATGTGCTGTTTGTCTATCTGGGTCTGGATTGCCTTCCTCAGTAAAACATTTTCAGTTTCATCCACTTACTTACACATTTCACACCCTATTTTTCTTTACAGCTGAGTAGAATTGAATCATGTATGGGTACCCAATCATCAGTTAAGGGACATTTATATCCTACTGGTATGTCATGGTTCCCCAAGAGAAACAGAACTGAAAGAAAAAATAAAAAAATTTTATATATATATATATATATATGGATGGAGAGAGAGAGAGGGAGGGATAGATAGATAGATAGATAGATAGATAGATAGATAGATAGATAGATAGATAGAGAGATAGATTAGAAAAGCTTACACACTATGGTCCAGTTAGACCAACAGTGACTGTCTACCAATAGAAGTTTCAAGAATCTGGTAGTTATTCAGTCCATGGGGCTGAATGTCTTAGCTGGTCTTCAGTAGACACCAGAATCCCAAAAAAGTAGGCTCTAACGCCAATAAAGGAAAGGAGTTTCACACTTCAAATAATTAAGGAAAAAATATCCGTTCAGGTGTACCCAGCCCCTTGTTAATCCCAGATGTATTAATTAATCCCAGAGGTAATAAAGTTGATAAGAATAACCATCACACTACCTATCTTGAATAGTACAGCAATGTACATGGCTGAGCAGTAATTGATAGAGTCAATTAATTGAGTTCTTTGGACATGTGCCAAAGAGTGATGTAGCTGGACCTTATATGGTAGATCTACTTTTTAGCTTTTTGAGATTTCTCCACATGGATTTCCGGAGTGGCTACACTAGTTTCAGCTCACCAAAGTAAATGAAATCCCCTTTCTCCACATAAACTTAGGTTTATGGTTCGCTGTTTTATTGATCTTACTGAGCTAGAGTAAGACGATACGTCAAAGCTGTTTTAGTTTGCACTACCTTTACTAAGGATGTTGAACGGGTCGTAAGCTGGTTCTACCCATTTGCATTTCCTCCTCTGCAAACTCTACTCAAACCCTTAGCTACTGTTTACATTTTCTTTTCTTTCTTTCTTTTTTTTTTTTTTTTTTTTTTTTTTTGCTTTGGGATAGCATTCTCTAAACAGGCATGTTAACTGCACCAATGAAACTTCAGCAATGTGTTTCCCTGAATAAGATCAACGTAATGAGAACACAAGTTGACACATCAACAGGGATGGAGGAAATTTCCAGTCCTAGATGAAGAGCTACAAGCAACCAATGGCTGCTGAGAGAGGAAGAATCAGTCGGGGTATGAACCTCCCAAAGGTTATTTAAACCCAAGGAATCAACACATATATGTATAAGCAACACTGAATTGGCTTTGTAGATGATACACAAACATATATGTGTGTGTACATATTTATACATGTAAAAATAATAAGAGGAAATCATGAATGTGAGGGAAGTGGGGATGGACTTGGGAGGAATTAAATGGGCAGAGGGAGAGGTGGAAATGGTATAAATATAGTACTCATGTAAAATCCTCAAAAATTAAAATCCTAAAACAGAAAAACCTCTAACACACAATGGCCCAAAGTAAACATTATCTTCCAAAAGGATAAAGGTGTCAAATGAATTATCAGCACAAATTAAGACCAAAACCTAGCAAAGAATGCACCAAACTTTTCAGCTTCTTGTTCAGCATTTGGAGTCAATGATAGAATCATCTGTGATCCAAGAGATGTAGAAAGCCTCATCCCTTCAATTCTGCTCGCCATAGCACTCCACATTTATAGATTTCCATGCAGCAAGTCTCATGATCTTGGTGTCTTAGTGGTTTGGTTGCTATGAAGAGACCACATGACCACGGCAACTCTTATAAAGGACAACATTTAATTGGGGCTGGTTCAGAGGTTCAGTCCATTATCATCAAGGTGGCATACAGGCAGACTTGATGCTGAAGAAGGAGCTGAGAGTTCTGCACCTTAGCAAAGGTTAGCCACACTGGGTATAGCTTGAGCATATGAAACCTCAAAGCCTTTCCCCACTGTGACATACTTCCTCTAAGGCCACACCTATTCCAACAAGGCCATACCTAAGAGTGCTACTCCTTATGGTCCTATGAGGAGCTGTGTTCTTTCAAACCATGTGGGGTAATCTCCAACATTCTAGAGTCTCCATTGCAAGCTATGTATCATCTCCACAGCTGTATACAATGGTCTATCAGGGGCTCCAACTCTGCCACACTTTACTTGGCTTCAGCAGCTCTCTGGAGCTGTAGTTGACGGACTCCATGACCCTCTCAATTTTTAAATTTCCATGCCTTCAAAACCAGTACCAGTGGACAATGTTCTAAACTCGGGATGAAGCTGCCTCCCACCGTCAGCCAATTGCGATGACCCCAAGGAAACACTTCTCTGAGCAGCTGGAGCAGGGAACCAATTCAGGGGCAGTATCATTTCAGGCTCTCTCCTTCCAAATGGATGTGCATGCTCACAGAGTGAAACTTTTGATGGGTAAGATCCTGCCCTGTTGTCTCAATATAAACTATCAGGCCTCTCTTTAATGATGTTTATCTCTTCAGCAATTATGGCCCCTTTTTAAACTACCTGGTGTCTAAGGTTAAAGTTGTTCATACTCCTTTTTTGCTCAAATTTGTATTTTTAGTATTTGTATTGGTCAAGGTTCTCTAGAGTCACATAATTTATGAAATGAAGACTATATATACATATATGTGAATAAATTTATTAGAATGACTTACAGGCTTCAGTCCAATTGTGCCAGCTGTGAATGGAAAGTCCAAGAACCTAGTAGTTGCTCAGTCCCATGAGGCAGAGTGGTTCAGTTAGTCTTTGTATAACTGGAATCCTGAAGAAGTAGGCCGCCATGGATGTGCTGGTAAAGTAAATGTGAGCAGGTGGAGAAGAGCTAACACTTCTTCCTTCCATTGTCCTTACGAAGGCATCCAGCAGAAGGTCAGGCCCAGCTTACAGGTGTGACTCAAGATCTGGATTAAAAGTAAGTGTCCATCTGGATTAATCATCCTACCTCAAGATTTGTATCAAAAACCTTCCAGCCTCAAGATTCAGGTCACAAGTGTGCCCTTCATTTCTGGATTGTACTTCATTGCAAATGCAGTCAAATTGACATCTGAGAATGGTCATCACAGAATCTTTCTGCTTTGTTTACTCTTTTCTCTCACTGTATACCTGTACAGCGTAAACAGTAGCTATGCCACATCTCATATGCTGTCCTGTGTTGAAATTTTCTTTGCCAAATAAATCAGTCCATTTTTACCTTTAAATTCAGCACCACTCTGGATCTTGGGATATAGGCAAAATGCAGCCAAATTCATTGCCAGAATATATCATGAATGCCCTCCCTTGGGTCTTTGTTCCCTACTAAAATTAATGAGCTGGGCTTCTACTGTTCACATTTGGTTTAACATTCTTTTCTTCTAGGCCTCCACAGTACTCTCACATTATGTTCTGCCCACATCATTTAGGGTTTTATTTTAACCTCAGAGTTACACACTCTTGCATATTCCCCCCACAAAGCCTAGATTAGTCCTTCACGGGTTTCCTATGCAGGAGAATCCCAAAGGCCTATGAACTACATGGTCAGGTTTATTGTAATTGATCCCACTCCTGGTACCAATTATCTGCATTAGTTACTTTTCCTGTTTCTGTGATAAAATACCCTGACAAACGCAACTTAAGGGAGACAGTTTATCTTGGAACATAATTCTAGGATACAGTCCATCGAAGGGAGATCCTGGTGGTAGGATCTTAAAGTAGCTTGTCACAAAGTGTCCACAGTAAAGAAGCAGAGAGCCATGATTTCTGGGAAAGAGAGAGAGAGAGACAGAAACAGAGAGAGAGAGAGAGAGAGAGAGAGAGAGAGAGAGAGAGAGAGAGAGAGAGAGCATCTACCTTTAGAGTAGATCTTCCCACTCAGTTAACCTAATCATGATAATCACAAACAGAAATAACCAGAGGTAAACCTGATCTAGATACCTCTCATCAATATTCCCTCGCAGAGGCTCTTCTAGTCTTTGTGATTTTCTCTCTCTGTCTGAAACATCCAGAAGTTCTGCATCCAGACCTCCCCCTCTCTCTTATTTCTATTCCCATTGGATTCTGTCACCCAATTTCTCTGGCAAGGTCACCTATACAACCCTTGATCATTAACTGCATGCTGTTTCAGGTTGGGTTTTGTAAATATCCTCAATGTATCTTGTGGCTATCCATTTGTGCCTGTCCTACCCAGAACTGCTGGGTCAAAGGGCAGGGTATGTATACACTTAGTAAACATTGCTGAGAATGTTCTTGGAATCATAGACTATTCATTAAACTTGGTGATTGGTGAGGGTTCTTCCCACCGTGTGCTCAATAGCCAGATTGGAGGCCTCTGTAGCCTAGGGCATTCTTATGAGGGTATAGCTTCATTCCCTGAGGGCTTATTTGTTCATCTTAATCACATTTCACTTGTGCCCTCCCTCAAATGCTCACTGGGCACTGGGGTGCTTGTTCTGTTAAGTGTCCCTGGCAGCTTTTACTGTGACTGACTATCTTTTTTGTCATTGATTTGTGGGTCCTCTTTGTGAATTGTGCAGGTGAATGAAAATACCTTAAGTTTGTCCTCTGAGAATTGTGTATTCTAAAGTTTGCTGAAGTCTAAGTTTATCGATTCACCTATTTTAGGTAATTTTTATGCCTTGAGGTATTGCTGGCCCTTAAAGGGACAACATTAAAATATTTATAAGACAACTTTCTAAAACAGTGGTTCTCAACCTGTGGGTCACAACCTTTTGGGAATCAAATGACCCTTCAATGGGGGTCACATATCTGATATCCTGCATATCAGATATTTACATTATGACTCACAACAATAGCAAAATACAGTTATGAAATAGGAACAGTAATAACTTCATACTTGGGATCACCATAACATGAGGAACTGTACTGAAAGGGTTACAGCATTATGAATGTTAAGAACCACTCTTCTAGAAAGACACAGTAAAACCCAACCTGCCAAGGATGTGAACTAGAAGAGAAATTTAGTAACACCATTTCCATGGATTCACCCAGTTTCTTACTCTTGCAATTGATGAATAACAGAAGATAAACTTGCTCTAATAGTCACGAACTGGGTTAAAGGGTGATGTCTGAGACAATGCAGGGAAGTTTCCTTGGATGCAGGGCAAAGGAAATCAGAGCAGAAGGATCATCTGAAGAGAGAGAAGGCCTCTCACACATCACGATGCCTGTAAAAAGGCAAGCCAACTGCATGCCAGGGCTACCATCTCAAGGGACATGATTTATGCAGGCCTCATAAAAATGCTCAATCAAAGGACATGAATTCAAGAGTCTCTCAGGCTGGCATAAACAATGGCGCCTTGTGCCAAGAGCATGGTCAGGCCAGGCCCAGAACATTCCTGCTGTGAGGAGTAATTGCAGCTTCAGCGTCAGAACTTAGACCAAGCTTTGCCTCTGAACTTTCTTCTTCTTTTCCTTCCAAGTATCCTAGAACACGATTGACTGTTATTGTTTTTTGCAAAAGGATGGTTGGTGATGAAAATCTGAACAGACAGTTAATTTTACTGAAAAGGTTTCACTCTGATCACAGCCCACATTCCAGGACAAACAGAATAGCTGAGAGCTCTCTATTCAAATCGAATGTTGAATTACCCAAGCAGATACTACAGCATTCAAACAGCCAGAGATAAACACATGAATATTTCAGGATCAGCTTGTGGGGGATTAGAGTCCTTAAAGTCAGAACTGCCTTCCTGTTGTTTTAAATTGCTTTCACTAATAGCTGTTATTGAGAAAAAGGTTGGAGTTGTAGTGATGACATTAAAACATCGTGTAAATATGGAAAACTTGGCCTATTGGTTCTTGGCCAGGTCTTCGGACCCACGTAGGCTGTTTGCAAAGCATGCTGGGATCACAGTGGTGGGAGATACTCTTCTCAGGTCCGTGCCATGTCTTCATCACATCACCACGCCTGAGGGTTGGCATTTTATTCTCGTTCTTTTTTCCATGAACTGGATGTGGTTTTTACTCAGGCCCTTCTCTAGATGTTGCCGGCTAGTTTCAGAGCACTTGTTCCAGCAGTTCCGTCTGGATGTTGGCAGTGTCTTGAAGGTAAAGCATTTGTAGGTGTTTCTGTTTGATTCACCTGTTCCTTGACTGTGACACCCACTCACACTTATGACACGGCCAGTGTCTCTCTCTTTCAAAATCGTCTCTCTTGCTATTTATTGGAAATGCCCCCCACCTTCATGCCTCCACTAAATGACAATAAAGACAAGCTTGCCCCTGGGGCCCTGTTGCTGCAGCTCCTCACTCTGTCTCCTGCCATCCCTACAACCTCGTCTGCACTTACGTCTTGCCCACTGCCCCTCCCACCTGTAGCCTCTACTGTTCACTGCTTAACCTCAGTGTCTACATACAGTGGACTCCAAGCTCATCCTCACGGCTCACAGTGACCTGCTGAAGCTCAGAGCTTCATCTCCCTGACTGTGACCAAGAAGGGCTGGGAATGACTGACACAACTCCAGTCCCTCCCTGCATATGTGTCCCAGGGCTCCAAACCCATTGGTTCCACCACATGCTCACCATCTGCCAACTACATGGGAGGTTAAGGAAGGGGGAATGAAAGGGCAAAGAGGGGAGGGAGAGAAACAGAGGGTGAGAAGAAAAGAGGGAAGTTGGGGAGGGAGAGCAAGGGTCTAAAGAATTGGCTTGTGTGGTTGTGGGATTGGCTTCCTGGGGTCTGGAGGTCAGGCTGAAGACCCAGGAAAGGGCTGATGCTTCAGCCTTGGTTGAATTTCAAAGCTGGAAACTCAACCAGAATTCATTCTTCTCAGGGAGTTTTTCTCTGAAGGCCTTTGGCTAAGTAGATGCCCCCACAACAATAGGGTTCTCTATTTCACTACAGGTTGGCTGCTTAAATATGTATCCTTTCATAGCAAAATCTATGCCATGTTTGGCACAGTAGCCATACAGGTACAGAAGACACTTGACCCCATTCCCTGAGCTCCCATTGTTCTGTCCGGTACCCCAAATTGTGTCTTCTTTAAGTTTTGCCTCTTTCACTTGAAGAAAACAACTCCAAGTGGACCTGACTATTACAGCTTGGCATTCCTGAGAGCACAGAGTCCTGGGACATGTGCCATACAAGTAGTCAACACACTGGGCATGCTAATATGTTCCCAACCTTCATAGCACTGTGCTCACCTAAGACCCAATTCCTCTTCTGTCATATGCCCCATGATGACATCAGTCTCTCTTGCTAATCACAGTATTTGGAAAACCAGAGCATCTCCTCCTGTTGTCTATTCTGGGCCCTTCTGCCTCCACAGAAGTAATGATTGGGAATTCATCCCATGCCATGCTTGTGTGACTGCCTTGGAGTTCCTTCAGACCCTACCTTGTTCTTCAATTCCCACCTTCTTTCTGCCTTGTACATCATGAGTTCAAAGCCCATTTGGACATCCTATTCCCCCCTTCTCCCACCTCAGGGCTCTGACCCATACATAGTTTTCTCTCCCACCTGAAAACAACATGTTGGCTCTTGTCAACAACAACCACGGCCCATGCATCCAAAAGCAAGCTCCTTAGTAAGGAGGCCTCACATAAGCCACACACTGCTGCTGCCTTCTCCTGGCTTTACCAGAACTCCTTCCCTTGCCCCCTTTCCCCACATTGCATGACTTGCCTGGTGCTTCTCTGGGCAGCCAAAAGGTTCAAGACTTTTCCCCCAAAGACTTGCCTGTTTGAGGACATCAGGATATTTTTATGGCTTAAGGCTCATCCATGTGCTTGGATGATTGAGCCTTTGAGTTTCCCAAGGTCCACTTTCTGGTGAGAACAGGTGTGTCACACAAATCTCTACTGAGCATCAAAATTATTCTTATTTTCTTAAGACAAAAGAGGCTTCAGACAAAAGGCCATCCTGTGGAGATCTGTGTCTGTACCCCAGGAGGTGGCAGCAAAAGATACTGAAAGACTGAATCCCAGAAATAAAAACAATGAGCTTTGACCTCAATATATACATACCAAAGGTTTTCAATGTTAAGGATAGTGCCATGTGGATCAGAATAGACTAAAGGAAAAGTCAGTAGTTAGGATACACTGGAGGGACCCCACAGTCTAATGTGGGTTTATTCCATTCATGCTTACGCAGAGTGTAGCAGGCTCTGGTCACTCACATCTCAGGGCCTGGGACTGACTCTCTCTCTCTCTCTCTCTCTCTCTCTCTCTCTCTCTCTCTCTCTCTCCCTCTCCTCTCTCTCTCTCTCTCTCTCTCTCTCTCTCTCTCTCCCCTCTCCTCTCTCTCTCTCTCTCTCTCTCTCTGTCTCTCTGTCTCTCTGTCTCTCTGTCTCTCTCTCTCTCTCTCTCTCTCTCTCTCTCTCTCTCTCTCTCTCTCTCCCCCCCTCTATGTGTGTGTGTGTGTGTTTCTGTCTCATTCTGTCTCTCTGTCTATCTGTGAGAGAAAGAGACAGAGAGACAGGGAGAAGAAGAAGAAGAAGAGAGAGAGAGAGAGAGAGAGAGAGAGAGAGAGAGAGAGAGAGAGAGAGAGAATATGTGTGTGAGTGCTGGAGATCTTCATGTCTGAGATTAAACATTCAGTGCCCTTTCCTCAGAAGTTGTGATGGGCAAGGTCCTGGGTCTTTCTGAGCTTCTTAAAGTTGCTGGAAATTACCAGAAAGGGGGGGCACGGGAAACAGAATGGTGCTATACAGCCCACCTGAGCCCATGGTAAGTAAAACCTGGAGTTGGTGTAAAGGAAGGAGAGACATTCCTGCTCCATGCATGCCAATGCACTGAAGCAGCTCATGTATACTTTCTAACGTGCTTAGTCACGCAGTCTGGCACTCGACTTCATCGTTTAGCTTATGAACTTGCTGTACAACTTACAGACTCTATAAGTTATAGTCTATGTAATAAAAATTCTGTGGTAACTTGACACATTTGGGGTTGTTTGTATGTGTTTGCTTGTGTGTGTATGTGTGTGTGTGTGTGTGTGTGTGTGTGTGTGTGTGTGTGTTCTTATCCATTATGCAGTGTAACCTTTCATCTGAAAATGAGACAAGCTCCAGGTCAGGAATACGTGTCTTCCATGGCAAGTAATTTGCAGCTGCTCCCAACAGACCAATTTAATAATGTCATTTAAGAATGTGCATGCCAGTGTTCTAGGTCTGGATTTCCTGTCAAGCAGAGCATCCCCATCATGCCTGCTATACCACCAAGGAAGGTGTATCTACCATTGTCCTTTGTGTGGAACCCCTGCAGAAGTACTCGCCTGGGAACATCCGTCCTGCAGAAAGGAGTTTGAAGGAAGGGAAGCCTTGGGCAGGGAAGAGGGAAAGGGGTCAGTTTTATTCTCCAACAGTGGCTTCAGAGCCATCCCTCCCAAGATGCCATGGGTTGGAGAGAAAGGCTCACACAGAAATTGCCATATGTCCCTTAAAGCATTGTGGAGATGCCCCAAGCCAAGGCCTTCCACTCCTGTAGATGAAACTTCCTTGGACATGGTGACAAGGACCTATTGGCACAGGACTCCACCAGAGATGCCACCTTCATAGCGTCAAGACAGGGTCAAGAATCACAAACACTCAAAGTGAGTCCCAAGAAGATGACCCGTAGATGCCCAGTGGGCTCATAAGCAAAGCCGTCTGCTCCATAAGTGATTTTAAAATGCTCGCCCAATGCTTCACACGTACACTAACCAAACATAAGGATCAAATTTTCCTTAATATTTCCAAGCTCTGAAATTCAAGCAGAAACGTGCATGGAAGTGCTACGAAAAACATTTTTTCAGATGGTTTGTATTTAATTATAAATATTTTCAGAACCTCCCCCAATCCACAGGGCCCACCCATCTCAACCAAAGTAATAGAAGTTGCCAGCATGCAAACCTAGTAGCAAGGGTGGTACAGCCCCCTGTGTTCCCAAGACTCCATGGATCCTGAGTCAGTTCAAACTACAGCTTCACTCTTTCCCTTTTCTCTCAGATTTCTTTAGCTTTCGATTCTAAAGCCGGTGCCTCTCATGCCATCTTAAAAATTTATTTTATATTTTTAATTAATAATTTTTAATTAATCATTTTATTTGTTTATATTTCAAATGATATCCCCCCCCTTCCCGGTTACCTTTCCACCAACCCTCCCATCCCATACACTCACCTTCTCCCCTTTGTCTCTGTGAAGGTGCTCCTCCACCCATTCACCCACTCCCTCCTCATGCTCTACCATCCCCCATGCTGGGGCATCAAGCCTCCCTCCCCACCATTGAGAACTCTCACCTTTGAACAGACTCTCTCAGTGGGGTTCACCAGCCAGCATATACTCTGAGAAGCCACTTCTTTCCAGAAAATACATTTGTATTTTGAATTCAAGGACCATCAGCTTACAGTGAATGAACCAGTGTCTCACTTTGTGGTCACATTTTATACTCGACTGTAGTGATACTGTCCCCACAGACACACTCTAGTGCGTGTGCACACCGCAGACATGGTATTCAGAGGCTGAAGCAGTTTTAAGGCTCTGAGAGTGTAGCACAATCAAGCTACACCGGCCACTGCACACCAGGGGCTCCCAGGTATTTTCTGAGGGGTTCTTTCCTGTGACTGTTCCCTTTCTCTAGTGTCCTGTTCTTGATTCATAAATATAATATCCTCTTATTTCACTAGGGATGCCAATGGTTCTTCTACCAGCAATCTCCGTACCTTCTGTCCAGTCTTTCTTCTGTATTGGGTTTCATTCTCCATGGTAAGACTTCCCTTGGGTGTTTATTCTAACCCAGATATCTAGTCATAATTAAAACAAAGGTACACTTGCTGACTGTAAGGTCATTTGTGGGGAGTGTGCTGTCTAACTCATCTTCCATAGTCTGGGAGCATTATCCCACTGGACACAGCTATCCTGAGCGGGACAAGAAAATCACTACAAGCTTCAGCCCATACTCTTTCCATGCAAAGATCGGCACCAAAAATTATCTGGACCCAGCAAAGCTGAGACCCTCCTCACACAAAACAGGCTGCTGATGTTAACATCCCATCTCATAATAACTGACTTCCAGAAGAGTTTTATAGCTATCATTCTCCAATTCCTTCTACCCAGCTCTCAAGCCAGTCAGTGGCTGGTGCTGCTGACAGGTCTGGGGTTGGAAGTACAGCCCCGAGTGGCCTTCAGTTCTCCTCTGCTGCTTCACCTCACCTGCATCCCTCACCCTGGTGGGCCTGTGCTGGGACGTGAAGTGTCTTCAAGCTTGTCAATCCTTTAATCTGGGTGCTGCAAGTTCTCTTCCAAGGACAACTTTGCATACAACTCTCAGTACATCTGGAAATGACTCTGGCACACTGGAGAGATGGTTTTCCAACTGCATCCGAACAGAACGTTCTCAAATACCACTCTTTCAGTCACTCATCCTCTGAAGGCAAAGCCATGGATCGTTGGGACTGGACATCAGACAAGTCGGCTCCCAGTCCCAGAATCTGATCCTAATTAGTTCTGTAAGTTTGGGGATCTCTTGATCCTTGCAAAGTCTTGGATCGTCCTGGGATATGCAGACGCTGATGCATACAATATGAATGCCCCATGTCTCCCTGACCTAAAACCTCCACATTAAAGAGGATGTAGTACCAATGCCTCATGCATCCTTGACCACAAATACCCATTAAAGAGGCAGCGGTCCACTGCTGACAAGCAGGCTCAGGGGCTGAAACCCCCATATGTGGGAAGAGAGGATAGCAACGAGAGTGAAGGGATCCAGGGCTCTGTGCATAGGCTCTCTTCTTCAAACCAGGGTAATCTGAAACACAAAGAAAGACATGACTTGTTGCTTTTGTATTTCCGTTTTTTAAATTTTGAGAAGTTAGACAAGCAGGGGTGAGAGGGCCACCACGATTTCACCCCAAAATATGGAATTTAAAAAGTCTCAGCTATCAATATTGACACACAATGCCAGGAAACTCAGACAAGCCTCCCACAGCGGCACTCACTTTCTCTGGCAGAGCAGAGCAAAGCAGAACTCTGGAGCTTTCAAATGGGAGCCAAACCCATCTACAAAATTCAACTATGATCATCAACCTCTGACTATCTTGGAACATTTTCAGGAAGGGCCACTAGCTGATCCATTGACACTGGCAACAGAAGTGTACACTACAGTAAAGTTTGACAGCTAGTTCCTCCTTCCCAGGAAGCATGAAGCCTCTGTCTCTGAGGATTCATCCTGCACCCATGACCAGCCCACACCCATCTGAAGACCACCAGCCTGGCTTCACTGCCATTCTCAACTCCGTGTAGTAGACTTCAACTGATGTGTCTAACAAGGTCACTTGTTAGCTGTGAAGCTCAGAGTGTTTCTCTGGAAAATGGGCCTTTGGGCAGGCATCCGTGCCTCTTCTGCTCAGTATGAGTGTCTGTCTCCATTGCTATGATGAAAACAACATACACAAAAACAAGTTGGGGAGCAAAAGGTTGATTTGGAATATCTCACTGTTCCTCATGGAGGAAGTAAGTACAGGACCTCAAACAGGGCAGAAACCTAGAGGCAGGAGCTGAGACAAAAGCCATGGATGAATGCTGTTTACTGGCTTGCTCCCCATGGCTTGCTCAGACTTCTTAAAGAACCCAGGACCACCAGCCCAGGGATGACCCCATCCACAATAGGCTGACCTCTCCCCTATCAATCACTAATTAAGAAAATGCCTGACAACTGGACCTTAGGGAGGCATTTTCTCAATTAAGGCTCCTTCCTTTCAGATAACTCCAGGTTGAACCAAGTTGACATAAGACCAGCCAACATACGGATGAGGAAGCATGATAGGCTGTGTTGGTGGGTTCTTCCCCTGAGTTACAAAGGGTCATCTCAGACATGAGAGCCAGGAGCCATCCTGAAGTGGACATCACAGCAAGGGAGAGGCAACAGTGGTAACCGAGGACTTGGGAGTGATTAGACTCTTGTCATCTTTCCTTACCATTTTCTTTCTTCTAGGATATCAGACGATAAATAGGAAAAACAATTGTCTAAAAATAGTCCTGCATGTAAATTGTCACCCAAACTACTTAAACTAGCTACCTCAAAATATGTTATCTGCTGTTTAAAAAATGTGTTTTCCATTCTTGCTTTAGGCTCAGTCTATATGAGCAATTCCATGTGGAGTTCCAGAGCGAAGGGTGTCGTGTCATTGGTAAAGGGCCAAGAAAAGATAAGGGGTGGCCAAGAGGAGGCTGGGGCTGGCAAACTGAAGCTCCCAGGGAGAAAAACTACTTTTGAAAAGTATAATACTTTACAAGACTGATTGACCAATTAGGACTTCAACATAGTAGGAAGTTGGACTGTCAATAGATCTAGAGCCAAATTGTGTTTGGCTACCCTCAGTCTCCTTAGGAGCTGTTCATTGCCAACATCATTGTCTAAAACCTTGTTAATTTTCAGATTAAATCTTTGAAATGTATTAACTTAACATAATTTCCACCAACTAAAAAGATACAAATGTCACCAGGGTCTGAGGCCTAGAGCAGATATTTCCCCAGCTTTCCCTAGCCTGTCTACTCGGTGTTCACAGCAATGTATTGAAAAGTAACTTTAGACTTTCCTTCATTATGAGGCTGTAAAAGTTCACGTGATAGCTTTCACATTGGAATAAGGGGCAATTGGAAGTCATGTTGCCATCCATAGTTATAGATATTTGACTCAGGATAAACTCTTGTCCTTTATCAAGGTGCAAGCTGTGCTCTACAATAACGGTTCTGTCCTCTATCTGGGCCTCCAGCCAGTTTTACAAGCCAGTGCTCTAGCTATGACTAGATCCCAAACACTGGTATCTGTGATCCCAAACTGAGAAAGTGGAAGAACTAGTGGTTTTTTTCCTCTAGGGCAGAGGACCCAGGAGATTTTTACAAAGCTTCAGAATCCAAGATGGTGCCCTGGATAGCAGAGTTCAGGCCACAGCTGAAGTTCTGAAGATAATCAGCAAAGTGTGGCAACATACAGGTATGGGGTTGGGGTTAGGGTTGAGGGTCACATGGAAGGACAGGGCAGACAGAGAGTTAGATGCCAGGTCCTTATAAGAACTAAGTCAGAAAGAAAGACCCACTATAAAAAAGTAGTAAAATCCCATGGATGAAATGACCGAGATCTGTGAGGGTATTGGGAGGTCATTGGTACAGTTTTCTTCTCTATATTGTTGGCAATTGCATCTCCAAGTCACCACTGGCCAATAAACTCCTTGGAAGTAGAACTTAGATATTTTTATTAGTGTTCACCTTTTTTCTAGCCTACAGCCTGGGGTGTGGCTGTCTGGACATCTGAACTTATAATTTCTTACCCACTGTGCTTTGCTCAGGTCAGACCCAGCTCCATGCAATCAGACAGTGAGTGTGATCCTCTGGAGCTATTCATTCTGCCTTATTGTAGCATCATGTTCACTCAGCTAAGGAAAAGGAGACTTAGAAACCAGTCACTTGACTGTAGTTGAGGACTCTGGAGAATTAATAATCCATTCAGTAAGAACAGTGTGCAACTGGCTAGCTCCAAATATCATCACACCTGTGATGTCAGAGTAGCAATTATCACATCATTATCTTCTCTTCACTGTACGATTCAACTTTATAAACCATGGGTAGGTGTGGATAGAAGATGCAGGAAACTCAGAGTGGTGTGTTGATCCAGTGGGTCAGTGGTGATGCTGATTCTTAACACATGGATCTTCTGTAAGTGCCTCCTCACTACTGGCCACTGCTTTTCTGTTATCTTTTCTGGGTCCCATCTGGCATTCCAATTAGCTGGCTGCTCGTTCCAGACTCCTTAGACCACAGAAGTTTGACAGAACCGAACAGTTGCCTTCCTCTGACATGTTCTCGGCAGTCTAAGACCACCATGCCACCCATGTGCTGTGAAGATCCCACTCTCCCACTCACTCTAAAGAAGGGCTTCTTAAACTTTTCCACCAACACTTCACTTTTCCCCAGAAATTTTTACAAGGCCTTGAATATGTAGGCATAAAACAGGCATAAAAATTAAATGTCTACTGGTAATAAACATAAATGTATTTTAAAACAACTACATATATATTTATTAAATATAGAAGCAGATTTGCAAACTGAGTTTTACTTGCTACTTTTACACAAAGAACTAGATCTTGTCTGAATTGTTGATACTCCATGGCACAAGGCAGCTTCATTTCTCAGAGCCAATCTATATTCTCATTTTAAAATTCTCAGTGCTGAGAAGGCTGTTTTGCATAATATGTAGCACAAACTGGAAGAAATGAGCTGAGAACCATTCCAGAAATTGTTGGGAATGTTTTCCTAACCCCAAGTTAAAATTCATTAAATGGTTTCTTCTGAAAAACCAAATCATTAACTCAAACAATAACTTTCAAAGTTAAACATCCAACACACACACATGCACATCTATGGATATGTTGATTTAATGCTTACATGCCGAGAAATGATGTTAGCAAAAGCAAAAGGCCATTGTTTTCCACAATTAGACCATCATTTTCTGTAAGAGCAGAAGCTTATATGAAGGGGAAACACTGCATTTCACAACACAGAATAGTTTCAAAGCTGAGTAGCATTTGCTGACATTTTATGAAGTGACTTGTGTGCAGAGCAAGACTACAATGAGGGCATGTGTTTCAACACAGGTCAGTGCTACCAGAAATCCCTTGAATTTATGGTATTTTATTGGAACAATGAACTTCTGAAGGCCAGTTTCTCATTCTTCAACCAGCTATCAGCTTAGATAAGATCAAACCTGGAATGTCCTTGAAGAGGACACTGGGTCCAGCGGCAGCTGAGCATGGTAAAGGCTGGATGATGTGAACAGGGACATCAGACAGCTTCTTTTAGACTGAAAGTTTGTGTGTGTGTGCATGCATGCATGTAAGTATGTGTGCAAATGCGTGCATGCATGTATGTCTGCACATGATATATATGAGTGTGGGTATGTATGCATACATGTGTGTGTGCATGCATGTATACATGCATGTGATGCATATGGGTGTGTGTACATGCATGTGTATGTGTATGCATACATAAATGCACATACCTGTATGTTGGAGGAGTATGTGGGGGCATGAGGGTGCATGTGTGCATGCATGTATGTGTGAGAGAGCATGTGTGTGCCTGTATGTGTGTGAGCATGAGTGCATGCATGTGATGCATATGAGTGTATGTTTACATGCATGTATGTATGCATATATACATGTATGTGATGTATATGGGTATATGTGTATACATGTGTATCTTGGCAGAGTATGTGGGAGCATGGGGTGCATGTGTGCATGCATGTGTGTGTATATGTGTATGCACTTGTATGTTGGGGTAGTATGTGGAGGTTTGAGAGTGCATGTATGGAAGCCAGAAGTAGATACCTAAGTGACTTCCTCTACTGCACCTTAGTTCTTGAACTAGAATCTCTCACTGAATATGAGGTTTACCCATTTAGACTAGACTACTTGGCCAGCAAACTCCCATGATCTTCCTGTCTCCATCCCTATCAGTGCTATGGTTAAAAACATGTCAAGATTTTATGTGAACACCAGAGATTTGAACTCAGTTCCTCTTATTCACAGCAAATACTATTAAAGCTCTTTCCTGCTAAGGACCTCTTCAGCTTGGTCAGGAGTCTTGAGGAAGCATGTTTGGAAGTGGTGGAAGAAATGACTCGAAGTCATTAATGGATGTAAGCTCTATGGTCTATTTGAAAGAGCTCTAGACAGCTCTCTAGGTAGCTCATGGGTTTTCCTACCAAAGTCAGAAAACCTGCTAGAAAAAAATCTAAACTATCTGTAATGGCTCTCTGGATAGCTCAGCTCTTGCAGAGTCCAGTTTTTTATTTACATATCAGTCCAGTCATTTACTCCAGATTCTCTTTTGAGTATCCCACAAATCAACATTTTATGACCTTACCCCCCTTGAAAAAGACAGCATGTACATTTTTAACATAGCAAGTCCTCTGTGGTTTGCTGGGCATAGTACTTATGGTTGCCAAATCTAGACATGCAGGCTATTTTTATGTGAGAAGGCTTTCTGTTTTCCAACCCTTTTACTGTCTAAGTTTGACTGTCCTGGAACTTGTTCTGTGGACAGACTTGAGCGCAGAGATCTGCCTGCCTGCGTAAACACAAACAATAAGCTTAGCTGGGTGGGATCCTGACAGATCACCACTACCTCACTTCTTAGTGCTTATTACTTGTACCATGAACTTTGTTCATTTCCCTTTAATGACTTTTTAGTGTAACTGCCTCTGTTCTTTTAGGTCCATGAAGCCCCTCATACCATTCATATTGCTTCCTTATATTTTTCATAGCTGAGAAATCCTGTTTATATATTCTTGAACTCATGTTTTCAGAATTTTTCCCACAGCCTTAATGACTGTTCTGAAGATCACAGCATTACCATTTTGCTGAGGAATATTAGACACACCTTCAGCTCCCAGAATTGTGTGCTGTTTCTGATTATCATGGAGTCACTAACCTTGGCAAGGAGAACATTCTCCTGAAGTAGGAACATAAAGTAAAATATGTACATTATTATACAACCAAGCCTTATGCCTACAGCAACCTTCTCCACTCAAGAAAACCCTCACCCTGCTGGTCCTACTCCAAGGGTAGGAACCATGTTATACCTTCTCCTCTGTGGCCATGCTGGACTCCAGCTCCTGGATTACAGATATAGAAAAGAATGAGCAAGACTATATCAGAACCAGTCCAGTCCACCAAGGCATCCCTGTCCACAGACAAAACAGACACATTGACTGCAGAACCTGCCCTGTCCACAGGTATTACACTGACCACAGAACCAGCCCTCAGTCACAGGGGATACACTGACCACAGAACCATTCCCAGGCCACAGGTAAGACCCTGACCACAGAACCAGCCCCAGATCACAGGTGAGGCATGGACACAAAGTTCTTTCAAAGCAAAAAGAAGATTCTAATTAGGCTAGGATAACTGACATTTTATTAAGAATTTTCTTTCTTTTTTTTAGTTAAATTAATTTTAACTGATACAAAAGGACATTCAAATGTTGCCTATTTCCTAAGAACCATGTGATATCTCCAGGCATGCATACATATTGGGATGTTGAAAATAGGTTAAACAGTGGTCTCTCTAACCTTCATTTGTTAAGGTACAAACATCAAGAATCTTTTTAGAGCTTCTTGAAGTGATCACTATTCACTTCTTTTCTTGTCGTTATAAAAGACGCTACCCAAAACAATTCAAGATGGCATGATTTTTTTTTTCTGGCTCATAGATCAAGAATAAAATCTGTCTTTGGACATGGCAGCCATGGCAGCAGGAATGTGCAGTGACTGGTCACACCATATCCACTGTCAAGAAGCAGAGAGAGGTGAGAGCTGGTAGGTTGATTTCTCTTTTTTATTTAGTCTAGGACATCAACCCATGGACTGGAGCTATCTACACTTAGGTTTTCCTCCCCTAAACTAATCTTCCCTTCCTCAATTAATCTAGTCTAAATAAGTTCTCATAGAAATGCCCTAAGCATTGTCCCTTTAATGTCTCTAGATCTTGTCTAGTGGACAAGCACCATCAACTATTACAGGAACTATTCAGTTATCCATAGTCACCTTCCATGCAGAATCACACCAGCCACTTGATTATATGTGCTATTGATAAAAAACACAACTGGCGCTGTGAGGTCACTGCATTATACAACACTTAGTCAGACACTTCATTCACCTGTCTGGAGCTTTTCTGGGGAAGCTTAGAAACAGGCTTTGGAAAGAACCACATTGGCTGGATCAGGGGGATCTCAAGGATCTCAGATGAGGAGCTCCACCTGAGGTAGAAAATTTGCATCAGAGACACCTGACTTTGAAGCTATCTGAGGTTAACTGGACAGTGACAGAGGAACTAAAATATCAGGCTGAGCAAGAAGTAATTGCCATTCCTCAGAGTTCATGCAAATACCGAGATGGGAGAAAAGCAAGGTCTTTCTTGGTATATAGTTAGTTGGTAATGGTTTTTTTGAGAAGCTCAGCTAGAAGCCTTCCCATAATCTCCCCTTCCATATCTCATGAGCCCAACTACTGGCTTCTCACCTGAAAGTTCCTGGGCCCAAATCAACTCAGTGTTGCTTCTTTTGTTCTGAGTCACAGACCTTGCCCACCTCCCAGAACCAGGACTGGCAAGTGTCTGTGTTTTCCACAGCACTTCATTCCTACTGGATGGGCTTTCCGACTGAGGCTTGAAACCACCTAGCCCTTCTGTGGTTCACACAATAAAGTACACATAATAATGTGCCCAAAGTCTACATCCCTTTCCCTGTCATCCACAAAAATGTCTGTCTTACACCTAAAGAGAGTAGATTAAAGGTGGAATTGAGGGTACTAATCAATCAATTGAGATAGGTGGCTGTTCTGGAAGAGCCAGGTGGATCTAGCAGATCAGATGATCTGAACAGGACATAAATGGACAAGTGCAGGGAGGATTTGGCCACCTTGCTGGCTGGGCAGATGGAAGCCAAGATGGTACCTTCTGGCTGCGGCTGGTTCTAAGGATTCAGGCCAGGGTTCCTAGCATTTAGTACTGTTGGGTCAAGGATGCCTATGATATAATCCTTGTATATGAAACAACTTGTTACAACAGCAAGAACAAACCAGGACAATACTCAGCATACATTTCTCATACATTCTGAAACCTAATGTAGAGATTAAAACTGTACCAGTGCTTGCAGGTCAGGCAAATATTCACATATAATTGGGAAAGATTTTCTGGCCAGGTGATGGTTGAGAATACCCCATGCCACTGATATCCAAGTCAACCTTGCTCCTTCTCTGTTGATTTGGAATCATACAAATTCCCCAGTGAGTTTCTGTCTCCTGAGAGTGTTTCTAGACTTTCTTCCCATTCCTGCATTCTGTCTGTGCGGCCCTTAAGTAGGTCTTTTGTCTGTCTGGGGACTGGACAGGCCCTCAGTCTTCCACTTCAAGGTGGTTTTCAATGTGTATTTTATTATTCCACAGGATCTACGGATCAGTTTCCCTCTCAACTCTTCAATTCCATCTGGATCTTTACTAGAAGCATACGAGAAAGCTTGCCAGTTCTTCTGAAGAGCAAGACATCCTGGCAGCACAGTGTTGTCTCCATCATCTAAAATTTCTCAGTGCTAAGCTTTTACATTTTATCCACGATAGCCCCTGTCTTTCCTGTTGCAGATATTCATGGGCGCTTTGGAGCACCATCACTGGAGGGGCGTCTGTTGTGTGATGTGCTGTTACAAGTGTGGAAAAGTCCTACTGGCTTCACATAAAGGTTCTAATAATATCTGAGTAAGGACTCTGGTTTCCCAAGAAGATGTGTCTTAAAAATGCTGACTGTTTCCCTAGTCCCCTCAGCTTTCCCATACTCTCCACCCATGGACTTGAATGGCCTTGATCTAGCTTGGTGTCATGGTTTCAGATGACTGGTGTCAGAGTCTCCAGATTCTCAGGATGACCTTGAAGTGAGTCAGAAGAACACCCCCTGCCACAATGGAATCAGTCTCCACTCTCAGGGGCTACGATTCTGAATGGTATTTGTTCACCCTTCTCCAGTCACTGTCAGGGTGACCGCAGGTCATAATAAACTGCTGCCCTGTCCTTGTTCATGCCGAATGCCCTTACCCATGGTGTGGGGATGCTTTCCCAACCCATTTCAGAGGTCTATTTTGTGTTTGTTGCTGCAGTTTGGTTTTACCAGAATTTAACTGACTCACACCTGCCTCATAAATCTGGTCACTCTGTTCTCTCCCACATTCATGAGGCTCTAGACATGCAAGAATTTATAACTATTTTCTATTTTTAAAAACCATTATAGTCTAGACCCATGAAGCCATTGAGTCTGGTGTCATTTTTGTGGGAAGTTTTATTACTACAGTTGTAGTTGCTTTTTTCTCCAAACCCATTTTTTTCAAGGTGTTTTTTTTTTTGTTTTGTTTTGTTTTGTTTTTACCGATAGTGGGTTTTGAAAGTCTATGTCAATAACTCATATTTGTCTTTTTAAAAAAATAGTTATTTAAAGACAGAAAAGCAAAACTGGTACTTTCCAGAATGGGCACGTGACTAATCATCCAAAAGGGATTGCCCTCCGTTCTGCACAGTTCTCTGAGCCCCCTGCCAGCTCGAAAGCCTCACTGAAGCCATCTCTTCCTGATACTCTCATTCAGCAGTGGGTTGGCCCTTTACCGTCTGTGTCAACAAGGCTCATGACCTTACTTCCCAAGCCTTTACACCTGAGCATCCTGGCTAGGCCACTGGGGGCAGCTGCTTTTTGAGTCTGGTCATGTTGCTCCTTTAGCTTCAGGATTTATTGTTGTACTGAGAGAAGACAGCCAGATTTTTATAGTTGATCTGTTTTTAATTATGTTGTTTGTTTTCAGTCAAAATGTTGAAAATATTTTCTTCTTTTTAGAATAATTTTCGGTACAATATATTTTTGTCTAAGAGTTCTCTTAGTAAATTTATCCACAAAGTTCCTCCTCTATCTAGGTCCTCAAATACTCTTACACACACACACACACACACACACACACACACACACACACACACACACACACATCTCCTTTCATGGCACTGTGGGTTGGTTCAACAGTCACCATCCACTGTATCTCATACCCATCTACTAAAGCCTCACTCTGTTGCTCTTCTGATTATAGAGATCTACCTACCTCTGTCCTCCATGTAACCAACCAGCATGCCCAGAGTGCTTTGTATAACAGTTCTCACAGCTAATATGTTTTATTTTAATCCTTCATTCTGTCGTTTGTCTCCATTGCTCTTTTAGATTGTTTCTTTGTTGATATATCACTTCATATTTAGTGATGTGAAATTCTGGAAGTGATTTTCTGGGTTTTGGAGAATACCTACTTCCCTCTCAACTCTTCACATATTCACATATTTTAGTTGTAGAGGTGTTTTGCATTTTAACTTAAGATCTTTAGACTTTAAATAACACTACTTTTCCTTTTTGCATGTTTATGTTCTGGTTTCACAGTTGTTGTTTGTCTTGTCTGAGGGCCTGTGCATCCCAGGATGG